>NW_028156725.1:0-20000 GCF_964263955.1 Coregonus lavaretus
TCTCTCCTCTCACTCCTCTCTCCTTTCTCCTCTCTCTCCTCTCTCTCCTCTCCTCTCCTCTCTCCTCTCCTCTCTCTCATCTCCTCTCACTCCTCTCTCCTCTCTCTCCTCTCCTCTCTCTCCTCTCTCTCCTCTCCTCTCTCTCCTCTCTCCTCTATCTCCTCTCTCCCCTCTCTCTCCTCTCTCTCCTCTCTCCCCTCTCTCTCCTCTCTCTCCTCTCTCCTCTCTCCTCTCTCTCCTCTCTCCTCTCCTCTCTCTCCTCTCTCCTCTCTCCTCTCTCTGCCTCTCTCCTCTCTCTCCTCTCTCCTCTCTCCTCTCTCTCCTCTCTCCTCTCTCTCCTCTCTCTCCTCTCCTCTCACCCCTCTCCCTCTCCCTCTCCTCTCCTCTCCTCCTCTCTCTCCTCTATCCTCTCTCTCCTCTCTCCTCTCTCTCCTCTCACTCCTCTCTCCTTCTCCTCTCTCCTCTCTCTCCTCTCTCTCCTCTCTCCTCTCTCTCCTCTCTCCTCTCTCTCCTCTCTCCTCTCACACCTCTCTCTCCTCTCTCCTCTCTCCTCTCTCTCCTCTCTCTCCTCTCTCCTCTCTCTCCTCTCTCCTCTCTCCTCTCTCCTATCTCTCCTCTCTCTCCTCTCTCCTCTCTCTCCTCTCTCCTTTCTCCTCTCCTCTCACTCCTCTCTCCTCTCTCCTCTCTCCTCTCACTCCTCTCTCCTCTCTCCTCTCTCTCCTCTCCTCTCTCTCCTCTCCTCTCCTCTCTCCTCTCCTCTCTCTCCTCTCCTCTCACTCCTCTCTCCTATCTCTCCTCTCCTCTCTCCTCTCTCTCCTCTCTCCTCTATCTCCTCTCTCCCCTCTCTCACCTCTCTCTCCTCTCTCCCCTCTCTCTCCTCTCTCTCCTCTCTCCTCTCTCCTCTCTCTCCTCTCTCCTCTCCTCTCTCCTCTCTCTCCTCTCTCCTCTCTCTCCTCTCTCCTCTCTCTGCCTCTCTCCTCTCTCTCCTCTCTCCTCTCTCCTCTCTCCTCTCTCTCCTCTCTCTCCTCTCTCTCCTCTCCTCTCACCCCTCTCTCATTTCTCCTCTCTCTCCTCTCTCCTCTCTCTCCTCTCTCCTCTCCTCTCCTCTCCTCTCCTCTCCTCTCCTCTCCTCTCCTCTCCTCTCCTCTCCTCTCCTCTCCTCTCCTCTCCTCTCCTCTCCTCTCCTCTCCTCTCCTCTCTCCTCTCTCTCCTTTCCTCTCACTCCTCTCTCCTCTCTCCTCTCTCTCCTTTCCTCTCACTCCTCTCTCCTCTCTCCTCTCTCTCCTCTCACTCTTCTCTCTCCTCTCTCCTCTCTCTCCTCTCTCCTCTCTCTCCTCTCTCCTCTCTCCTCTCTCCTATCTCTCCTCTCTCTCCTCTCTCCTCTCTCTCCTCTCTCCTTTCTCCTCTCCTCTCACTCCTCTCTCCTCTCTCTCCTCTCCTCTCACTCCTCTCTCCTCTCTCCTCTCTCTCCTCTCTCCTCTCTCTCCTCTCTCCTCTCCTCTCTCCTCTCTCCTCTCTCCTCTCACTCCTCTCTCTCCTCTCTCTCCTCTCTCCTCTCTCTCCTCTCGCTCCTCTCCTCTCTCCTCTCTCTCCTCTCCTCTCTCCTCTCTCTCCTCTCTCTCCTCTCTCCTCTCTCCTCTCTCTCCTCTCTCCTCTCTCCTCCTCTCTCTCCTCTCTCCTCTCTCCTCTCTCTCCTCTCTCTCCTCTCTCCTCTCTCCTATCTCTCCTCTCTCTCCTCTCTCCTCTCTCTCCTCTCTCCTTTCTCCTCTCCTCTCACTCCTCTCTCCTCTCTCCTCTCTCTCCTCTCACTCCTCTCTCCTCTCTCTCCTCTCCTCTCCTCTCCTCTCTCCTCTCTCTCCTCTCCTCTCACTCCTCTCTCCTCTCTCTCCTCTCCTCTCACTCCTCTCTCCTCTCTCCTCTCTCCTCTCTCCTCTCTCCTCTCTCTCCTCTTTCCTCTCGTGTTAACAGTGAAGTATGTTTATAGTCCATACAGCTATAGAATTGTCATCACAAAAGAGCAGTTCCAGCAGCATGAACCCAGAACCCTGAGAGCCCAGGGATCTGTAGGCCTCTGTCATGCCAGCAGTAGGCCAGCAAGCAGCCATGGAACTAAAGGGGAGGATAAGGTAGCTCTTTCCCAGAGGAGCAGAGGCTCAGCCTGCGTCCCAAATGGTGGCCTATACCCTACATTACACTGCTTTTGACCAGATCCCACGTAGTGCACTATATTAAAGGGAATAGGGCTCTGGTCAAAAGTAGTGCACTATATAGGGAATAGGGTGTCATTTACAGCAATGGCTATGGTCATGGGAGGTCATTGTGACTGAAGAGCCGTCAGTGTGTTGGCCAATGATCCACAGGGTGGGGAGCAGCGGAGGGCATTCATGCGTACAGACACACAAACTAGTGTGAAACAAAGGAGAGACGTATTAGTATGCCAATGGCGTTGTGTGGAACCAAAGGACCAAATAAATGTTTATTATGAAACATCAACACAATAGGTCTAACTTTCTTTCACTGACTAGTCTGTCTCTTTAGGGAGCGGTCCATCTCACGGTCTAACTACACACAACAGACAGCGTTTTCCATTTCACAGTCTAACTACACACAACAGACAGCGTGTTCCAACTCACAGTCTAACTACACACAACAGACAGCGTGTTCCATCTCACAGTCTAACTACACACAACAGACAGCGTGTTCCATCTCACAGTCTAACTACACACAACAGACAGCGTTTTCTATCTCACAGTCTAACTACACACAACAGACAGCGTGTTCCATCTCACAGTCTAACTACACACAACAGACAGCGTGTTCCATCTCACAGTCTAACTACACACAACAGACAGCGTGTTCCATCTCACAGTCTAACTGCACACAACAGACAGCGTTTTCTCTTTCTGAATACTTTCAAGGTCAAACAACAGAGATTGCAATAGCGCTTCAGTGGTCTGTGTCCATGACCTGACCAAATACGCTACAAATCTCAAGCAACTCATTCTTCCCCAACCCTATTGTTAGAGTGACAACGAGAGAACAAACATTAACCCCACTATTCATTGAACGATTAGAACTAAAGAAGGTTTTAAGTGTAGACTTCTCACAAGACTGTAGCAACTCATTTCTCCCTCAACCCTAATGTCAATGAGACTGGATTCAACTTGCTAAAAGACAGTAGCAACTCATATCCAGGCTCTGTCGTAGCCGGCCGCGACCGGGAGACCCATGGGGCGGCGCACAATTGGTCCAGCGTCGTCCAGGGTAGGGGAGGGAATGGCCGGCAGGGATGTAGCTCAGTTGGTAGAGCATGGTGTTTGCAACGCCAGGGTTGTGGGTTTGATTCCCACGGGGGGCCAGTATGAAAAATATAATAATGTATGCACTCACTAACTGTAAGTCGCTCTGGATAAGAGCGTCTGCTAAATGACTAAAATGTAAATGTATTTCTCCCTCAACCATAATGTCAATGAGACTGGATTCAACTTGCTAAAAAGACTGTAGCAACTAATTTCTTGTCACGCCCTGACTCAGGGGACGGTTATTTGTTGAGTCAGGGTGTGTATATTTCGTGTTGTGTTTATTTATATGTTTAGTTTCTAGATCGTTTATATCTATGTTGGCCAGGGTGGTTCCCAATCAGAGGCAGCTGTAGTTCGTTGTCTCTGATTGGGGACCATACATAGGCAGCCTTTTGGCACCAGTCTGTGTGGGATCTTGTTCCGTAAAGGTATGTTATTTGTCTACCTTGGACTTCACGTTTCGTTTTGTTCTTTTGTCGTGTGTTCAGTATGGAAATAAATATGAATGCATATCACGCTGCACCTTGGTCCTTCTCGTTAATGAACGATCGTGACATTTCTCCCTCAACCATAATGTCAATGAGACTGGATTGAACTTGCTAAAAAGAACGCAAATAAACTGTAAGGTTTTAACTTTAGCCTTCTCAACCGAATGTGGCTGATTTGATTTGGCGACCAGTCAAGTGGATAGGAGGGAACTGGCACAAAGGAACTCTGGGGCCATTACAGAAGGATTTCACATCGGATCAGAGGGATCCATGCTGAACCCAATTAACCTGATGGACAGCCCTGTGTGAGCTGAGTGAGGCACTGCCTAGGAGGCCCCTGGGACAGTGCACGTCTGCCTCTATGCACGCCTCAGCTCCTGGGACAGTGCACGTCTGCCTTGGCGCCTCATTGCCACAGTGCGTGGCTCAGCTCCTGGGATAGTGCACGTTTGCCTCAGTTCCCAGAGGAAGCCTTTTGTTTTTCAGACCTGATAGTAACCTAACCTTACCGTGCAGCAGCTGAGACACAATGGATAGGGTGTAACACATTGATATATGAAATACCTTTTGAAACCGCAGTGGCATGCTGACCACGTAAATGTACATTTAGTAATTTGGTCATCTTTTCAGTCTAAACGTTAATGATGAATGTTTCTTGGGGGAACTGACGTCACTTCAGAGCACCACACTTGTCATTAGACTTTTTTTGTCCAGGTTCTTGAAGAAGTGGACTGAGCTCAGTTAGGAAAGCTGTGCCAAACATCAAAACATTTCTAAAACCACAGGAAATAGTTCCGGACATTTAAAATAAGCAAAGGAAATGTCAGAGGATGGACGAGAGTCTGCCAGTTGGATAAAGACTGCTACAAATCACTGAGAGACGAAAAACACCAAGAAACTAGTGAAGTTCAAGTCTCCTGAAAATGTCAAATGAGCACACTAAACTAACATCTCCCACTAAATTAACATATCACACTAAACTAACATATCACATTAAAACGAACATATCACACTAAACTAACGTGGCAGTTTTGAGTTTTTGGAGAACTCCAGTCTCGTGGTTTTTCTGTCCAACGAATGACATTATATTCTCTCTTTTTGCCTCGTCTTAGTGACCAGAGGAAGGCAGAGCAGATGACACTGAGTAACAGTGTTGTGGAGAATATACTATTGCATCTTTTAGACCTTTTCAAATAAAGAGTTTACTCAACGCACCGTTGATTACCATATTATTACCATATTATTACCATATTATTACCATATTGTTCATGGAGACCTTTACTTTTCCCAGAGAAGACTTGGACTGCGTCCCAAATGGCACCCTATTCCCTATATAGTGCACTATAAGAGCCCTATATAGTGTGCACTACAAAAGTAGTGCACTAAATAGGAAATAGGGTACCATTTGGGATAGATCCTGGTTTTGATCTGGGAAAAGGCACCCCTGTTGTTTATGAGTGTACAACAAGCCCAGGACATTGGCTGCTGGAGAAAGAAAAGAGGTATGAGAATAATAACTCAAAAGGTTTTTATTAAATAATAACACAGCTTTGTATTGTTCCATATTGGCGATACTTTGCTGAGAGACAATACTGGTGTATGTCCTCCACTGCCCCCCTCAGAATGACTCGGCCTACACATCCCCTGTTTGTCCTCCACTGCCCCCTCAGAATGACTCGGCCTACACATCCCCTGTATGTCCTCCACTGCCCCCTCAGAATGACTCGGCCTACACATCCCCTGTTTGTCCTCCACTGCCCCCTCAGAATGACTCGGCCTACACATCCCCTGTTTGTCCTCTGTTTCACCTGTTGCTAGTGGTGTCTGAATAAACAATGGCTTTATCTATCAAATCTTAAGATTTGTTATAGATAAACCCATATTCCCAACACATTTACCTTTGAATAACCTAGGTTCAAGATCAGCTTTCACTTTAAATAAAGGGGTGAAGTTCGGGCGGTCCAGTCCGCTACGACATCCCAGCAAAATAAATAGTGGAGGAATGCAGTGGCGGTAAAACAGGAGCCTATCACAATAATATAAAAACAAAATGTCAAGAAAACTGTAGGCTGTTACTCCGTTATTTATCATTACCGCATGTCAAAGTCATGAAAAATGAGCGAATGGACTTGAAAACGGGTGGTATAGCCAACGCTCCAAAATGAGATGTGGTTCGACAAGAACACTGATATTTTGCCAAGGCAGAGATGAGTGGCCGAAACTGAGACGCGTGTGACTAGGCCCACAGAGATCCTATTGAATTCATAGGGATTCTATATGTAATTCTATGATTAAGCTCGTGCACACATGGGAGGACCCGTACTGAACTTCAATCTACTTTCACCCCTGCTCAAAACTTGCCTTGCTCAAAATTCTCATAAACCAGTGTTTGTGAGAAAGTGGAGAATTTTGACAATTGTATAGCCTACATAAGTTTTCTCCAAATGAGCATAAGCAGGTTAAGGGTGTTGGGGAACTGACACCCATCAGTAGAGCCACCAGCAGTAGAGTCACCAGCAGTAGAGTCAGTAGAGTCAGTAGAGTCAGTAGAGTCACCAGCAGTAGAGTCAGTAGAGTCAGTAGAGTCAGTAGAGTCACCAGCAGTAGAGTCAGTAGAGTCACCAGCAGTAGAGTCAGTAGAGTCACCAGCAGTAGAGTCACCAGCAGTAGAGTCAGTAGAGTCACCAGCAGTAGAGTCAGTAGAGTCACCAGCAGTAGAGTCAGTAGAGTCACCAGCAGTAGAGTCACCAGCAGTAGAGTCAGTAGAGTCACCAGCAGTAGAGTCAGTAGAGTCAGTAGAGTCAGTAGAGTCACCAGCAGTAGAGTCAGTAGAGTCACCAGCAGTAGAGTCAGTAGAGTCACCAGCAGTAGAGTCAGTAGAGTCAGTAGAGTCAGTAGAGTCACCAGCAGTAGAGTCAGTAGAGTCAGTAGAGTCAGTAGAGTCACCAGCAGTAGAGTCAGTAGAGTCACCAGCAGTAGAGTCAGTAGAGTCAGTAGAGTCAGTAGAGTCAGTAGAGTCAGTAGAGTCAGTAGAGTCACCAGCAGTAGAGTCAGTAGAGTCAGTAGAGTCAGTAGAGTCAGTAGAGTCAGTAGAGTCAGTAGAGTCACCAGCAGTAGAGTCAGTAGAGTCACCAGCAGTAGAGTCAGTAGAGTCAGTAGAGTCAGTAGAGTCAGTAGAGTCAGTAGAGTCAGTAGAGTCAGTAGAGTCACCAGCAGTAGAGTCAGTAGAGTCAGTAGAGTCAGTAGAGTCAGTAGAGTCAGTAGAGTCAGTAGAGTCAGTAGAGTCAGTAGAGTCACCAGCAGTAGAGTCAGTAGAGTCAGTAGAGTCAGTAGAGTCAGTAGAGTCACCAGCAGTAGAGTCAGTAGAGTCAGTAGAGTCAGTAGAGTCACCAGCAGTAGAGTCAGTAGAGTCAGTAGAGTCAGTAGAGTCACCAGCAGTAGAGTCAGTAGAGTCACCAGCAGTAGAGTCAGTAGAGTCAGTAGAGTCAGTAGAGTCACCAGCAGTAGAGTCAGTAGAGTCAGTAGAGTCAGTAGAGTCACCAGCAGTAGAGTCAGTAGAGTCACCAGCAGTAGAGTCAGTAGAGTCAGTAGAGTCAGTAGAGTCACCAGCAGTAGAGTCAGTAGAGTCAGTAGAGTCAGTAGAGTCACCAGCAGTAGAGTCAGTAGAGTCAGTAGAGTCACCAGCAGTAGAGTCAGTAGAGTCAGTAGAGTCACCAGCAGTAGAGTCAGTAGAGTCAGTAGAGTCACCAGCAGTAGAGTCAGTAGAGTCAGTAGAGTCACCAGCAGTAGAGTCAGTAGAGTCAGTAGAGTCAGTAGAGTCAGTAGAGTCAGTAGAGTCAGTAGAGTCAGTAGAGTCAGTAGAGTCACCAGCAGTAGAGTCAGTAGAGTCAGTAGAGTCAGTAGAGTCACCAGTAGTAGAGTCAGTAGAGTCAGTAGAGTCAGTAGAGTCAGTAGAGTCACCAGCAGTAGAGCCACCAGCAGTAGAGTCAGTAGAGTCAGTAGAGTCACCAGCAGTAGAGTCAGTAGAGTCAGTAGAGTCAGTAGAGTCAGTAGAGTCAGTAGAGTCAGTAGAGTCAGTAGAGTCACCAGCAGTAGAGTCAGTAGAGTCAGTAGAGTCAGTAGAGTCACCAGCAGTAGAGTCAGTAGAGCCACCAGCAGTAGAGTCAGTAGAGTCACCAGCAGTAGAGTCAGTAGAGTCACCAGCAGTAGAGTCAGTAGAGTCAGTAGAGTCAGTAGAGTCAGTAGAGTCACCAGCAGTAGAGTCAGTAGAGTCAGTAGAGTCACCAGCAGTAGAGCCACCAGCAGTAGAGTCAGTAGAGTCAGTAGAGCCACCAGCAGTAGAGTCAGTAGAGTCAGTAGAGTCACCAGCAGTAGAGTCAGTAGAGTCAGTAGAGTCAGTAGAGTCAGTAGAGCCACCAGCAGTAGAGTCACCAGCAGTAGAGTCAGTAGAGTCAGTAGAGTCAGTAGAGCCACCAGCAGTAGAGTCACCAGCAGTAGAGTCAGTAGAGTCAGTAGAGTCACCAGCAGTAGAGTCAGTAGAGTCAGTAGAGTCAGTAGAGTCAGTAGAGTCACCAGCAGTAGAGTCAGTAGAGTCAGTAGAGTCAGTAGAGTCAGTAGAGTCAGTAGAGTCAGTAGAGTCAGTAGAGTCACCAGCAGTAGAGTCAGTAGAGTCAGTAGAGTCAGTAGAGTCACCAGCAGTAGAGCCACCAGCAGTAGAGTCAGTAGAGTCAGTAGAGTCACCAGCAGTAGAGTCAGTAGAGTCAGTAGAGTCACCAGCAGTAGAGTCAGTAGAGTCAGTAGAGTCACCAGCAGTAGAGTCAGTAGAGTCAGTAGAGTCAGTAGAGTCAGTAGAGTCACCAGCAGTAGAGTCAGTAGAGTCAGTAGAGTCAGTAGAGTCACCAGCAGTAGAGTCAGTAGAGTCAGTAGAGCCACCAGCAGTAGAGTCAGTAGAGTCAGTAGAGTCACCAGCAGTAGAGTCAGTAGAGTCACCAGCAGTAGAGTCAGTAGAGTCAGTAGAGTCAGTAGAGTCACCAGCAGTAGAGCCACCAGCAGTAGAGTCAGTAGAGTCAGTAGAGTCACCAGCAGTAGAGTCACCAGCAGTAGAGTCAGTAGAGTCAGTAGAGTCACCAGCAGTAGAGTCAGTAGAGTCAGTAGAGTCACCAGCAGTAGAGTCACCAGCAGTAGAGTCAGTAGAGTCAGTAGAGTCACCAGCAGTAGAGTCAGTAGAGTCAGTAGAGTCACCAGCAGTAGAGTCAGTAGAGTCAGTAGAGTCAGTAGAGTCAGTAGAGTCACCAGCAGTAGAGTCACCAGCAGTAGAGTCAGTAGAGTCAGTAGAGTCACCAGCAGTAGAGTCAGTAGAGCCACCAGCAGTAGAGCCACCAGCAGTAGAGTCAGTAGAGTCACCAGCAGTAGAGCCACCAGCAGTAGAGTCACCAGTAGTAGAGTCAGTAGAGTCAGTAGAGTCAGTAGAGTCAGTAGAGTCACCAGCAGTAGAGTCAGTAGAGTCAGTAGAGTCAGTAGAGTCACCAGCAGTAGAGTCACAAGTAGTAGAGTCAGTAGAGTCAGTAGAGTCAGTAGAGTCAGTAGAGTCAGTAGAGTCACCAGCAGTAGAGTCAGTAGAGTCACCAGCAGTAGAGTCAGTAGAGTCACCAGCAGTAGAGTCAGTAGAGTCACCAGTAGTAGAGTCAGTAGAGTCAGTAGAGTCACCAGCAGTAGAGTCAGTAGAGTCACCAGCAGTAGAGCCACCAGCAGTAGAGTCAGTAGAGCCACCAGCAGTAGAGTCAGTAGAGTCAGTAGAGTCACCAGCAGTAGAGCCACCAGCAGTAGAGTCAGTAGAGTCACCAGCAGTAGAGCCACCAGCAGTAGAGTCAGTAGAGTCACCAGCAGTAGAGTCAGTAGAGTCAGTAGAGTCAGTAGAGTCACCAGCAGTAGAGTCAGTAGAGTCACCAGCAGTAGAGTCACCAGCAGTAGAGTCAGTAGAGTCACCAGCAGTAGAGTCAGTAGAGTCAGTAGAGTCACCAGCAGTAGAGCCACCAGCAGTAGAGTCAGTAGAGCCACCAGCAGTAGAGTCAGTAGAGTCACCAGCAGTAGAGCCACCAGCAGTAGAGTCACCAGCAGTAGAGCCACCAGCAGTAGAGTCAGTAGAGTCACCAGCAGTAGAGTCACCAGCAGTAGAGCCACCAGCAGTAGAGTCAGTAGAGCCACCAGCAGTAGAGTCACCAGCAGTAGAGTCAGTAGAGTCAGTAGAGTCAGTAGAGTCACCAGCAGTAGAGTCAGTAGAGTCAGTAGAGTCAGTAGAGTCACCAGCAGTAGAGTCAGTAGAGTCAGTAGAGTCACCAGCAGTAGAGTCAGTAGAGTCAGTAGAGTCAGTAGAGTCACCAGCAGTAGAGTCAGTAGATCCACCAGCAGTAGAGTCAGTAGAGTCAGTAGAGTCAGTAGAGTCAGTAGAGTCACCAGCAGTAGAGTCAGTAGAGTCAGTAGAGTCACCAGCAGTAGAGTCAGTAGAGTCAGTAGAGTCAGTAGAGTCACCAGCAGTAGAGTCAGTAGAGTCAGTAGAGTCAGTAGAGTCAGTAGAGCCACCAGCAGTAGAGTCAGTAGAGTCAGTAGAGTCAGTAGAGTCACCAGCAGTAGAGTCAGTAGAGTCACCAGCAGTAGAGTCAGTAGAGTCAGTAGAGTCACCAGCAGTAGAGTCAGTAGAGTCACCAGCAGTAGAGTCAGTAGAGTCACCAGCAGTAGAGTCAGTAGAGTCAGTAGAGTCACCAGCAGTAGAGTCAGTAGAGTCACCAGCAGTAGAGTCAGTAGAGTCACCAGCAGTAGAGTCAGTAGAGTCACCAGCAGTAGAGTCAGTAGAGTCAGTAGAGTCACCAGCAGTAGAGTCAGTAGAGTCACCAGCAGTAGAGTCAGTAGAGTCACCAGCAGTAGAGTCAGTAGAGTCAGTAGAGTCAGTAGAGTCACCAGCAGTAGAGTCAGTAGAGTCAGTAGAGTCAGTAGAGTCACCAGCAGTAGAGTCAGTAGAGTCAGTAGAGTCACCAGCAGTAGAGTCAGTAGAGTCAGTAGAGTCACCAGCAGTAGAGTCAGTAGAGTCACCAGCAGTAGAGTCAGTAGAGCCACCAGCAGTAGAGTCACCAGCAGTAGAGCCACCAGCAGTAGAGTCAGTAGAGTCACCAGCAGTAGAGTCAGTAGAGTCACCAGCAGGTGTGTGTGATTGAAGACAAATGTAGTGATGATAAATGGAGCGGTAGTGGCTAGTAAGCCGGTGACGACAAACGCCGAAACCTGTCCGAGCAAGGAGGAGGGGCAGCCTCGGCTGAATTCGTGACAGTACCCCCCCCCCCAACCTTGACGTGCAGCTCCAGCAGCGCGCCGACAC
Organism: Coregonus lavaretus; assembly: GCF_964263955.1. Classification (NCBI taxonomy): domain Eukaryota; kingdom Metazoa; phylum Chordata; class Actinopteri; order Salmoniformes; family Salmonidae; genus Coregonus; species Coregonus lavaretus. The sequence goes on from NW_028156725.1 coordinate 11,160, forward strand.
CGGCCTCGGGGACGGCCAGGAGGATGCGGAGCAGGGCGAGTCGGTTGGCGACGATGGAAGTCCCTCAGCAGAGAGGGATCGAGGATATCCCTCACCGGGACCCAACACCGTTCCTCCAGACCGTACCCTTCCCACTCCACGAGGTACTGAAGGCCCTCCACCCGGCGCCTCGAATCCAGGATGGACCGGACAGAGTACGCCGGCGCCCCCCTGAGGTACCTCAGACTCCTGGAGCGGACCAGCTACCACCGGCCTGAGGAGAGACACATGAAACGAGGGGTTAATACGGTAATCAGGGGGGAGTAATAACCTATATGCGACCTCGTTGATTCTCCTCAGGACTTTGAACGGCCCTACAAACCGCAGGCTCAGCTTCCGGCGGCGCAGGCAGAGGGGCAGATTCCGGGTCGAGAGCCAGACCCGATCCCCCGGTACAAAGACGGGGGCCTCACTGCGGTGACGGTCAGCGTTGACCTTCTGACGACGCACGGCGCGTTGGAGGTGAACATGGGCATCATTCCACGTCTCCTCTGCGCGCCGAAACCAGTCATCCATCAAAGGAGCTTCAGTCTGGCTCTGGTGCCACGGTGCCAGAACCGGCTGATAATCTAAAACACACTGAAATGGCGTTAGGTTCGTAGAGGAGTGGCGGAGAGAGTTCTGGGCATATTCTGCCCATGGCAGGAACACCGACCACTCCCCCGGCTGGTCCTGGCAATAGGACCTCAGGAACCTACCCACATCCTGATAAACCCGTTCCACCTTCCCATTACTCTCAGGGTGGAACCCAGAGGTCAGGCTGACCGAGACTCCCAGACTTCCCATGAACGCCTTCCAGACTTTTGACGTGAACTGGGGACCTCGGTCAAACACTATGTCCTCTGGTACCCCGTAGTGCCGGAAGACGTGTGTAAACAGGGCCTCCGCAGTCTGCAGGGCCGTGGGGAGACCGGGCAGAGGAAGGAGGTGGCAGGACTTGGAGAAGTGGTCCACAACGACCAGGATCAATCAATCAATTTTATTTTATATAGCCCTTCTTACATCAGCTAATATCTCGAAGTGCTGTACAGAAACCCAGCCTAAAACCCCAAACAGCTAGTAATGCAGGTGTAGAAGCACGGTGGCTAGGAAAAACTCCCTAGAAAGGCAAAACCTAGGAAGAAACCTAGAGAGGAACCAGGCTATGAGGGGTGGCCAGTCCTCTTCTGGCTGTGCCGGGTGGAGATTATAACAGAACCATGCCAAGATGTTCAAAAATGTTCATAAGTGACAAGCATGGTCAAATAATAATCAGGAATAAATCTCAGTTGGCTTTTCATAGCCGATCATTAGAGTTTAAAACAGCAGGTCTGGGACAGGTAGGGGTTCCATAACCGCAGGCAGAACAGTTTAAACTGGAATAGCAGCAAGGCCAGGCGGACTGGGGATAGCAAGGAGTCACCACGGCCGGTAGTCCCGACGTATGGTCCTAGGGCTCAGGTCTCTCAGTTGGCTTTTCATAGCCGATCATTTAGAGTTGAAAACAGCAGGTCTGGGACAGGTAGGGGTTTCGTAGCCGCAGGCAGAACAGTTGAAACTGGAATAGCAGCAAGGCCAGGCGGACTGGGGGCAGCAGGGTGTCATCATGCCCGGTAGTCCTGACGTATGGTCCTAGGGCTCAGGTTCTCAGAGAGAAAGAGAGAACGAGAGAATTAGAGAGAGCATACTTAAATTCACACAGGACACTGGATAAGACAGGAGAAGTACTCCAGGTATAACCAACTAACCCCAGCCCCCCGACACATAAACTACTGCAGCATAAATACTGGAGGCTGAGACAGGAGCGGTCCGGAGACACTGTGGCCCCATCCGAAGAAACCCCCGGACAGGGCCAAACAGGAAGGATATAACCCCACCCACTCCGCCAAAGCACAGCCCCCGCACCACTAGAGGGATATCCCCAACCACCAACTTACAATCCTGAGACAAGGCCGAGTATAGCCCACAGAGGTCTCCACCACAGCACAAACCAAGGGGGGGGGGGCGCCAACCCAGACAGGAAGATCACGTCAGTAACTCAACCCACTCAAGTGACGCACCCCTCCCAGGGACGGCATGAAAGAGCACCAGCAGGCCAGTGACTCAGCCCCTGCAACAGGGTTAGAGGCAGAGAACCCCAGTGGAGAGGGTAACCGGCCCGGCAGAGACAGCAAGGGCTGTTCGTTGCTCCAGCCTTTCCGTTCACCTTCACACTCCTGGGCCAGACTACACTCAATCATATGACCTACTGAAGAGATAAGTCTTCAGTAAAGACTTAAAGGTTGAGACCGAGTCTGCGTCTCTCACATGGGTAGGCAGACTGTTCCATAAAAATGGAGATCTATAGGAGAAAGCCCTGCCTCCCGCTGTTTGCTTAGAAATTCTAGGGACAATTAGGAGGCCTGCGTCTTGTGACCGTAGCGTACGTATTGGTATGTACGGCAGGACCAACTCGGAAAGATAGGTAGGAGCAAGCCCATGTAACGCTTTATAGGTTAACAGTAAAACCTTGAAATCAGCCCTTGCCTTAACAGGAAGCCAGTGTAGGGAAGCTAGCACTGGAGTAATATGATCAAATTTCTTGGTTCTAGTCAGGATTCTAGCAGCCGTATTTAGCACTAACTGAAGTTTATTTAGTGCTTTATCCGGGTAGCCGGAAAATAGAGCATTGCAGTAGTCTAATCTAGAAGTAACAAATGCATGGATTAATTTTTCTGCATCATTTTTGGACAGAAAATTTCTGATTTTTGCAATGTTACGTAGATGGAAAAAAGCTGTCCTTGAAACAGTCTTGATATGTTCGTCAAAAGAGAGATCAGGGTCAAGAGTAACGCCTAGGTCCTTCACAGTTTTATTTGAGACGACTTTACAACCATCAAGATGAATTGTCAGATTTAACAGAAGATCTCTTTGTTTCTTGGGACCTAGAACAAGCATCTCTGTTTTGTCCGAGTTTAAAAGTAAAAAGTTTTCAGCCATCCACTTCCTTATGTCTGAAACACAGGCTTCTAGCGAGGGCAATTTTGGGGCTTCACCATGCTTCATTGAAATGTACAGCTGTGTGTCATCCGCATAGCAGTGAAAGTTAACATTATGTTTTCGAATAACATCCCCAAGAGGTAAAATATATAGTGAAAACAATAGTGGTCCTAAAACGGAACCTTGAGGAACACCGAAATGTACAGTTGATTTGTCGGAGGACAGACCATTCACAGAGACAAACTGATATCTTTCCGACAGGTAGGATCTAAACCAGGCCAGAACTTGTCCGTGTAGACCAATTTGGGTTTCCAGTCTCTCCAAAAGAATGTGGTGATCGATGGTGTCAAAGGCAGCACTAAGGTCTAGTAGCACGAGGACAGATGCAGAGCCTCGGTCTGACGCCATTAAAAGGTCATTTACCACCTTCACAAGTGCAGTCTCAGTGCTATGATGGGGTCTAAAACCAGACTGAAGCATTTCGTATACATTGTTTGTCTTCAGAAAGGCAGTGAGTTGCTGCGCAACAGCTTTTTCTAAAATTTTTGAGAGGAATGGAAGATTCGATATAGGCCGATAGTTTTTTATATTTTCCGGGTCAAGGTTTGGCTTTTTCAAGAGAGGCTTTATCACTGCCACTTTTAGTGAGTTTGGTACACATCCGGTGGATAGAGAGCTGTTTATTATGTTCAACATAGGAGGGCCAAGCACAGGAAGCAGCTCCTTCAGCAGTTTAGTAGGAATAGGATCCAGTATGCAGCTTGAAGGTTTAGAGGCCATGATTATTTTCATCATTGTGTCAAGAGATATAGTATTAAAACACTTAAGTGTCTCTCCCGATCCCAGGCCCTCGCAGAGCTGTGCAGATCCAGGACAGCTAAGCCCTGGAGGAATACGCAGATTCAAAGAGGAGTCCGTAATTTGCTTTCTAATGGTCATGATCTTTTCCTCAAAGAAGTTCATGAATTTATCACTGCTGAAGTGAAAACCATCCTCTCTTGGGGAATGCTGCTTTTTAGTTAGCTTTGCAACAGTATCAAAAAGAAATTTTGGATTGTTCTTATTTTCCTCGATTAATTTGGAAAAGTAGGATGATCGAGCAGCAGTGAGGGCTCTTCGGTACTGCACGGTACTGTCTTTCCAAGCTAGTCGGAAGACTTCCAGTTTGGTGTGGCGCCATTTCCGTTCCAATTTCCTGGAAGCTTGCTTCAAAGCTCGGGTATTTTCTGTATACCAGGGAGCTAGTTTCTTATGACAAATGTTTTTCGTTTTTAGGGGTGCAACTGCATCTAGGGTATTGCGCAAGGTTAAATTTAGTTCCTCAGTTAAGTGGTTAACTGATTTTTGTCCTCTGACGTCCTTGGGTAGGCAGAAGGAGTCTGGAAGGGCATCAATGAATTTTTGTGTTGTCTGAGAATTTATAGCACGACTTTTGATGCTCCTTGGTTGGGGTCTGAGCAGATTATTTGTTGCGATTGCAAACGTAATAAAATGGTGGTCCGATAGTCCAGGATTTTGTGGAAAAACATTAAGATCTACAACATTTATTCCATGGGACAAAACTAGGTCCAGAGTATGACTGTGGCAGTGAGTAGGTCCAGAGACATGTTGGACAAAACCCACTGAGTCGATAATGGCTCCGAAGGACTTTTGGAGTGGGTCTGTGGACTTCTCCATGTGAATATTAAAATCACCAAAAATTAGAATATGATCTGCTATGACTACAAGGTCTGATAGGAATTCAGGAAACTCAGAGAGGAACGCTGTATATGGCCCAGGAGGCCTGTAAACAGTAGCTATAAAAAGTGATTGAGTAGGCTGCATAGATTTCATGACTAGAAGCTCGAAAGATGAAAACGTCATTTTTTTTTTTGTAAATTGAAATTTGCTATCGTAAATGTTAGCAACACCTCCGCCTTTGCGGGATGCACGGGGAATATGGTCACTAGTGTAACCAGGAGGTGAGGCCTCATTTAACACAGCAAATTCATCAGGCTTAAGCCATGTTTCAGTCAGGCCAATCACATCAAGATTATGATCAGTGATTAGTTCATTGACTATGACTGCCTTTGAAGTGAGGGATCTAACATTAAGTAACCCTATTTTGAGATGTGAGGTATCACGATCTCTTTCAATAATGGCAGGAATGGAGGAGGTCTTTATCCTAATAAGATTGCTAGGGTGAACACCACCATGTTTAGTTTTGCCCAACCTAGGTCGAGGCACAGACACAGTCTCAATGGGTATGGCTGAGCTGACTACACTGACTATGCTATTGGCAGACTCCACTAAGCTGGCAGGTTGGCTAACAGCCTGCTGCCTGGCCTGCACCCTATTTCACTGTGGGGCTAAAGGATGGTGGTGTTACCTTGAGAGAGAGGCAGATCAGTTAAAAGATCAACACTCAAATGAGACCATGGTCATTGTGGAACTGGTAAAGATTTTTAACTTACCCGCTGGGAGGTACCTAGGTGCCTAGGAGAGGTCTCTGGGCCTCTCCTCTGTATCATACAGCCGGGACAGTGCGGGGACAGTGCGTCTGCCTTCACATTCTTCGTACCCGGAATGTATGACAGAGTGAAATCAAACCGGGTGAAGAATAGGGCCCACCTGGCCTGGCGAGGGTTCAGCCTCCTCGCTGCCCGGATGTACTCCAGGTTACGGTGGTCCGTCCAGACGAGGAATGGGTGTTTCGCCCCCTCGAGCCAATGTCTCCACACTGTCAGAGCTCGGACAACAGCCAACAGCCAACAGCTCCCGATCACCAACACCGTAGTCCTGCTCTGCCGGGCTGAGCTTCTTTGAGAAGAACACACAGGGGTGGAGCTTGGGTGGCGTGCCCGAGCGTTGAGACAGGACTGCTCCCATCCCAACCTCGGATGCATCCACCTCCACTACGAACGGTAGTGATGGATCGGGGTGGGCCAGTACCGGGGCCGAGGTGAACAGTCCCCTCAGGTTACTGAAGGCCCTGTCAGCCTCAGCAGACCAGCGGAGCTGGGATGGCCCACCCTTCAACAGGGATGTAATGGGAGCTGCGACCTTGCCAAAGCCCCGGATAAACCTCCGATAATAGTTTGGCAAAGCCAAGGAAGCGCTGCACCTCCTTTACCGTGGTTGGAGTCGGCCAATTACGCACGGCTGCAATGCGGTCGCCCTCCATCTCCACACCTGTGGTAGAAATGCGGTATCCGAGGAAGGAGACGGACTGCTGGAAAAACTTATACTTTTCTGCCTTGGCATAAAGGTCATTCTCCAACAGTCGGGCCAGTACTTTGCGAACCAGGGACACATGCTCGGCGCGCGTAGCGGAATACACCAAGATGTCGTTGATGTAGACCACTACACTGCGACCAAGCATGTCCCGAAACACCTCATTCACAAAGGACTTGAAGACTGAGGGAGCATTCATCAAACCATAGGGCATCACCAGGTATTCATAATGCCCCGTGGTTGTGCTGAATGCTGTCTTCCACTCATCTCCCTCTCAGATACGCACCAGGTTGTACGCACTCCTGAGATCTAATTTAGTGAAGAAGCGCGCCCCATGCAATGACTCAACCACTGACGGAATGAGGGGGAGAGGATAACTAAATCTTATTGTCTCCCTGTTCAGTGGTCGATAATCAATGCACGGGTGCAGTCCGCCTTCTTTCTTCTTCACAAAAAAGAAACTCGAGGAGGCGGGTGAAGTGGAGGGACGTATGTACCCCTGGCGCAGGGACTCGGTGACGTATTTCTCCATAGCCTCCGTCTCCGCCTGCGACAGGGGATACACATGACTCCTGGGAGGTACAGCGTCTACCCGAAGGTTTATTGCGCAATCCCCCGCCCGATGATGTGGTAATTTAGTCGCTTTATTTTTAGAGAAGACTTGTGCCAGATCGAGGAATTCGCAGGGAATGCGCACGGTGGAGCCACCGTCTGGACTTTCCACCGTGGTTGCACCAACGGAAACACCGAGACACCTACTCTGACACTCTCGCGACCACCCCGTGAGAACCCTCTGCGGCCATGAGAAAGTGGGGTTGTGGAGTGCTAGCCATGGAATACCTAACACCACAGGAAAAGCAGGAGACTCAATGATGGAAAAAGTGACCTGCTCACAATGCGTCTCCTGGGTAATCATGGTGACTGGTGCAGTAACTTCCTTAACCAACCCGGACCCTAATGGTCGACTATCAAGTGCTCTGATGGGGTGTGGAATGGATAATCGAACTAATGAAATGCCCTGGCGGCGTGCGAAAGTTTTGTCCGTAAAGTTCCCAACTGTGCCTGAATTGACTAGCGCCTTACACTGGGGAACTCTCATGTGATCAGGGAAGTATATGGGTATGGTACAGTGCTCAGCAGAGGGCTCTGAACAAGAGTGGGTGCTCAATACCTGGGGTGATGCGAGAGTGCCCTGACGGCCACTCCTGACCCAAAACGTGTGGTGGAATGTCCCTTCGTGCCATCCGAGTGGCACTGGCGCTGTCGTCCTCCGCTCTCTCCAGCTCCATGAGCTCTGGATCCGCGTCGTTTGGGGCGGGAACGGGCAGACCTCCTCCAGGACGTCCTCTGGTTGCCAGCAGGTTATCCAGACGAATGGCCATGTCCACCAGTTCGGTAAAAGACAAACTGGTGTCACGGCAGGCTAAATCCCGTCGGACGTCCTCCCATAGATGGCACCGGAACTGGTTGATCAGGGCCCGCTCGTTCCACCCGGACCCTGCTGCCAGGATCTGGAACTCCAGCGCGAACTCCTGTACTGTCCTCGTCGCCTGCCTCAAGTGGAGCAGCTGCTTACCCGCCTCTCGACCCTCGGGCGGGTGATCGAAAACCGCCCGAAATAGGTGGGCGAACTCCCTGTAGTCCTCCAACGCGGCTCCTCCTTCTCTCCAAACCGCGTTGGCCCACTCCAGGGCTTTCCCCGAGCGGCAGGAAATGAGGACGGACACCTGCTCTCGATCTGATGGCGCCGGCCTGACACTGGAGCAGTACAGCTCCATTTGGAGAAGGAATCCCTGACATAGAGCCGGCGTCCCTTCCAACGCCCAAGGTCGGGATATCTGGATCCCTCCGGATGCTGTGATGTAGGTGGCTGGATCCGGTTGGCCAGCTGGTCTCGACGGATCGGTTCCTCTTCTCTCCAGGCGTTGGACGACCTGAAGAACCCGATCCATCGCTTCCCCCAAGCTGGCCAGCATCGTTGAATGTTCCTGGACCCTTGCCACGATTCCAGGTGTGCGCTCTTCTCCCGCTGACTCCATAGCTGGTGAGTGATTCTGTGATGAGGTGTGAATGACGGAGTCAGGCGCAGGAGGTAAAGCACTGAAATCAAGAGTTTATTCAGTGTCCAATAATGTAGCTCATATAGCAACAGAAGGAAACTAGCACAAGGGGAAATCAACCTTGGCTGCATACAAGGAAAGAGTAGCTCAACCCAGCTACTCACTCTCACAACGAACAATCACTCACAAAGGACAAGGGGGCAGAGGGTACACTTATACACAGACTAATGAGGGAATGAGTACCAGGTGTGTGTGATTGACAAGACAAGACAAGACAAATGGAGTGATGATAAATGGAGCGGTAGTGGCTAGTAAGCCGGTGACGACGAACGCCGAAACCTGCCCGAACAAGGAGGAGGGGCATCCTCGGCTGAATTCGTGACAACAGAGGGTACACTACAGAGGGCACAGAGGGTACACTACAGAGGGCACAGAGGGTACACTACAGAGGGTACACTACAGAGGGTACACTACAGAGGGCACACTACAGAGGGTACACTACAGAGGGTACACTACAGAGGACACAGAGGGTACACTACAGAGGGCACACTACAGAGGGTACACTACAGAG
>NW_028156725.1:25000-53313 GCF_964263955.1 Coregonus lavaretus
TTGGTCTGGAGTCCAAATTTAAGATTTTTGGTTCCAACCACCGTGTCTTTGTGAGACGCGGTGTAGGTGAACGGATGTTCTCCGCATGTATATTTCCCACCGTAAAGCATGGAGGAGGAGGTGTTATGGTATGGGGGTGCTTTGCAGGTGAAACTGTCAGTGATTTATTTAGAATTCAAGGCACACTTAACCAGCATGCCTACCACAGCATTCTGCAGCGATACGCCATCCCATCTGGTTTGGGCTTTGTGGGACTATCATTTGTTTTTCAACAGGACAATGACCCAACACACCTCCAGGCTGTGTAAGGGCTATTTTACCAAGAAGGAGAGTGATGGAGACACTACAGCAACACCTGAACCTATTTCAGACACTACAGCACCACCTGAACCTATTTCAGATGCTACAGCACCACCTGAACCTATTTCAGACGCTACAGCACCACCTGAACCTATTTCAGACACTACAGCACCCCCTGAACCTATTTTAGACACCACAGCACCACCTGAACCTATTTCAGATGCTACAGCACCACCTGAACCTACTTCAGACACGACAGCACCACCTGAACCTATTTCAGACGCTACAGCACCACCTGAACCTATTTCATACGCCACAGCACCACCTGAACCTATTTCAGACACTACAGCACCACCTGAACCTATTTCAGACACTACAGCACCACCTGAACCTATTTCAGACACTACAGCACCACCTGAACCTATTTCAGACACTACAGCACCACCTGAACCTATTTCAGACACTACAGCACCACCTGAACCTATTTCAGACACCACAGCACCACCTGAACCTACTTCAGACACTAAACCTCATACCATTTTTTTATAATCTTCAATACATTAACTTAAAATGAGAGACATTACATAAATCTATGTGCATAAGTCCTATGTGCCCTGGTCAAAAGTAGTGCACTAAATAGGGAATAGGGTGCCATTTGGGACTGTTTCTTCCTGGATCTAGTAATAGGAGCTAGAGAGTACATCTGTGACCCAGCCCGTCAAATCAGCTAGTAAGGGTCTGCTCAGGCTCAACCCCTGTCTGTTACAGGGGGTCCGGTAGGCCATTGCTGGGGTCAGGCCACCAGGCCCAGCTGGGTACACTCAACTCCCTGGTCGCGTCTCAAATGGCACCCTATTCACAATATAGTGCACTACTTTTGACCAGGACCCTATTGAATAGGGTGCCATTTGGGACGCATTCATTGTTTTCAGAAGGACCCGCTGGGCTGCAGGTACAGATCCTTCATCCAGCCTTTCCCTCTGACCTACTGCTCTCTAGTGTTTTACTGCTGGTGATCAAACTTTAGTCCAGCTCATTTACTACCACACATTATTACACCATTTGATTAACTGTTCAGCAGTCTTATGGCTGTTCAGCAGTCTTATGGCTGTTCAGTAGCCTTATGGCTGTTCAGCAGTCTTATGGCTGTTCAGCAGTCTTATGGCTGTTCAGTAGCCTTATGGCTGTTCAGCAGTCTTATGGCTGTTCAGCAGTCTTATGGCTGTTCAGCAGTCTTATGGCTGTTCAGCAGTCTTATGGCTGTTCAGTAGCCTTTTGGTCCCAGACTTGGCGCTCCGGTATCGCTTACCGTGCGGTAGGAGAGAGAACAGACCATGACTTGGGTGGCTGGAGTCTTTGACAATTTATAGGACCTTCCTCTGACACTGCCTGACATATAGGTCCTGGATGACAGGGAGCTCGGCCCCAGTGATGTACTGGTCGTATGCACTACCCTATGTAGTGCCTTGCAGTAGGATGCCGAGCAGTTGCCAAACCAAGCGGTGATGCAGCCAGTCAAGATGCTCTCAATGATGTACCTGCATATATTGTTTTGTTATTATTTATTTTAATTGTATTTTTACCCCTTTTTCTCCCCAATTTTGTGATATCCAATTGGTAGTCCCATCGCTGCAACTCCCGTACGGACTCGGGAGAGGTGAAGGTTGAGAGCCAATGCGTCCTCCGAAACATGACCCTGCCAAGCCACACTGCTTCTTGACACACGGCTCGCTTAACCCGGAAACCAGCCGCACCAATGTGTCGGAGGAAACACTGTACAACTGGTGACCCTGTCAGCGTGCATGCGCCATAGCAGTCGCTACAGCGAGGACATCCCTGCCAGCCAAACCCTCCCCTAACCCGGACGCGCTGTCTCATCGTTGTCAGTGATCAGGCCTACCACCGTCGTGTCGTCGGCAAACTTAATGATGGTGTTGGAGTGATGTGCGCCCACGCAGTCGTGGGTGAACAGGGAGTACAGGAGGGGACTAAGCACGCACCCCTGAGGGGCCCCCGTGTTGAGGGTCAGTGAGGCAGATGTGTTTTTGCCTACCCTCACCACCTGGGGGCGGCCCGTCAGAAAGTCCAGGATCCAATTGCAGAGGGAGGTGTTTAATCCCAGGGTCCTTAGCTTACTGATGAGCTTGGAAGGCACTATGGTGTTGAACGCTGAGCTGTAGTCAATGGTGGGAAAGGGCAGTGTGGAGTGCAATAGAGATTGCGTCATCTGTGGATCTGTTGGGGCGGTATGTGAATTGGAGTGGGTCTAGGGTGTCTGGGACGATGGTGTTGATGTGAGCCATGACCAGCCTTTCAAAGCATTTCATGGCTACAGATGTGAGTGCTACGGGGCAATAGTAATTTAGACAGGTTACCTTGGGGTTCTTGGGCACGGGGACTATGGTGGTCTGCTTGAAACAAGTAGGTATTACAGACAGGGTCAGGGAGAGGTTGAAAATGTCAGTGAAGACACTTGACAGTTGGTCGTCGCATGCTCTGAGTACGCGTCCCGGTAATCCGTCTGGCCCTGAGGCCTTGTGAATGTTGACCTGCTTAAAAGGTCTTACTCACCATGGCTACGGAGAGCGTGATCACACAGTCGTCCGGAACAGCTGGTGCTCTCATGCATGGTTCAGAGTTGCTTGCCTCGAAGTGAACATAGAAGGAATTTAGCTTGTCTGGTAGGCTCGCGTCACTTGGCAGCTCGCGGCTGTGCTTCCCTTTGTAGTCTGTAATAGTTTGCAAGCCCTGCCACATCAGATGAGCGTTGGAGCCGGTGTAGTACGATTCAATCTTAGTCCTGTATTGACACTTTGCCTATTTTATGTTTTGTCGGTGGGCATAGCAGGATTCCTTATAAGCGTTCCGGCAGCTCTAGCCTTTAGCTCAGTGTAGATGTTGCCTGTAATCCATGGCTTTTGGTTAGGGTACGTACAGTCACTGTGGGGACTAATTTTGGGGTAGGGTATGTACAGTGGGGAAAAAAAGTATTTAGTCTGCCACCAATTGGGCAAGTTCTCCCACTTAAAAAGATGAGATAGGCCTGTAATTTTCATCATAGATACACGTCAACTATGACAGACAAATTGAGGAAAAAAAATCCCGAAAATCACATTGTATGATTTTTTATGAATTTATTTGCAAATTATGGTGGAAAATAAGTATTTGGTCACATACAAACAAGCAAGATTTCTGGCTCTCACAGACCTGTAACTTCTTCTTTAAGAGGCTCCTCTGTCCTCCACTCGTTACCTGTATTAATGGCACCTGTTTGAACTTGTTATCAGTATAAAAGACACCTGTCCACAACCTCAAACAGTCACACTCCAAACTCCACTATGGCCAAGACCAAAGAGCTGTCAAAGGACACCAGAAACAAAATTGTAGACCTGCACCAGGCTGGGAAGACTGAATCTGCAATAGGTAAGCAGCTTGGTTTGAAGAAATCAACTGTGGGAGCAATTATTAGGAAATGGAAGACATACAAGACCACTGATAATCTCCCTTGATCTGGGGCTCCACGCAAGATCTCACCCCGTGGGGTCAAAATGATCACAAGAACGGTGAGCAAAAATCCCAGAACCACACGGGGGGACCTAGTGAATGACCTGCAGAGAGCTGGGACCAAAGTAACAAAGCCTACCATCAGTAACACACTACGACGCCAGGGACTCAAATCCTGCAGTGCTAGACGTGTCCCACTGCTTAAGCCAGTACATGTCCAGGCCCGTCTGAAGTTTGCTAGAGTGCATTTGGATGATCCAGAAGAGGATTGGGAGAATGTCATATGGTCAGATGAAACCAAAATAGAACATTTTGGTAAAAACTCAACTCGTCGTGTTTGGAGGACAAAGAATGCTGAGTTGCATCCAAAGAACACCATACCTACTGTGAAGCATGGGGGTGGAAACATCATGCTTTGGGGCTGTTTTTCTGCAAAGGGACCAGGACGACTGATCCGTGTAAAGGAAAGAATGAATGGGGCCATGTATCGTGAGATTTTGAGTGAAAACCTCCTTCCATCAGCAAGGGCATTGAAGATGAAACGTGGCTGGGTCTTTCAGCATGACAATGATCTCAAACACACTGCCCGGGCAACGAAGGAGTGGCTTCTTAAGAAGCATTTCAAGGTCCTGGCGTGGCCTAGCCAGTCTCCAGATCTCAACCCCATAGAAAATCTTTGGAGGGAGTTGAAAGTCCGTGTTGCCCAGCGACAGCCCCAAAACATCACTGCTCTAGAGGAGATCTGCATGGAGGAATGGGCCAAAATACCAGCAACAGTGTGTGAAAACCTTGTGAAGACTTACAGAAAACATTTGACCTGTGTCATTGCCAACAAAGGGTATATAACAAAGTATTGAGAAACTTTTCTTATTGACCAAATACTTATTTTCCACCATAATTTGCAAATAAATTCATTAAAAATCCTACAATGTGATTTTCTGGATTTTTTTTCTCATTTTGTCTGTCATAGTTGACGTGTACCTATGATGAAAATTACAGGCCTCTCTCATCTTTTTAAGTGGGAGAACATGCACAATTGGTGGCTGACTAAATACTTTTTTTCCCCACTGTATGTATGCTCACTGTGGGGACGACGTCGTCGATGCACTTATTAATGAAGCCGGTGACTGATGTGGTAAACTCTTCAATGACATCCGATGAATCGTGGTACATATTCCAATCTGTGCCAGCGAAACAGTCCTTTAGCTTAGCATCCGTTTCATCTAACCACTTCCGTATTGTGCACATCACTGGTACTTCCTGTTTGAGTTTTTGCTTGTAAACAGGAATTAAGAGGATGGCGTTATGGTCAGATCTGCCAAATGGAGGGCGAGGGAGAGCTTTGTATCCGTTTCTGTGTGTAGAGTAGAGTAGAGTAGAGTAGAGTAGAGTAGAGTAGAGTAGAGTAGAGTAGAGTAGAGTAGAGTAGAGTAGAGTAGAGTAGAGTAGAGTAGTGTAGAGTAGAGTAGAGTAGAGTAGAGTAGAGTAGAGTAGAGTAGAACAGAGTAGTGTATAGTATAGTAGAGTAGAGTAGAGTAGTGTAGAGTATAGAGGTGATCTATAGGTTTTTTTAGCATCTAGTTGCACAGGAGACATGCTGGTAGAAATTAGGTAAAACGGATTTCAGTTTCCCTGCATTACAATCCATGGCCACTAGGAGAGAAGCATCTGGGTGAGCAGTTTTTCGTTTGCTTATGGCCTTTTACAGATCGTTGACTTCAGTCTTAGTGCCAGCATTGGTCTGTGGTGGTAAATAGACAGCTACGAACCTCGAGACTTCCTTAATATGACATCTATATCACTAGAATAACACAACTGTCACTGGCCTTGAAAGGTTTCACGACTCTGTTACACATGAAGCTGTGAATAAGCTATAGGCCTATAGGATGTGGTTCTAATGTACTGGATAACCTACTATAGGATGTGGTTCTAATGTACTGGATAACCTACTATAGGATGTGGTTCTAATGTACTGGATAACCTACTATAGGATGTGGTTCTAATGTACTGGATAACCTACTATAGGATGTGGTTCTAATGTACTGGATAACCTACTATAGGATGTGGTTCTAATGTACTGGATAACCTACTATAGGATGTGGTTCTAATGTACTGGATAACCTACTATAGGATGTGGTTCTAATGTACTGGATAACCTACTATAGGATGTGGTTCTAATGTACTGGATAACCTACTATAGGATGTGGTTCTAATGTACTAGATAACCTACTATAGGATGTGGTTCTAATGTACTGGATAACCTACTATAGGATGTGGTTCTAATGTACTGGATAACCTACTATAGGATGTGGTTCTAATGTACTGGATAACCTACTATAGGATGTGGTTCTAATGTACTGGATAACCTACTATAGGATGTGGTTCTAATGTACTGGATAACCTACTATAGGATGTGGTTCTAATGTACTGGATAACCTACTATAGGATGTGGCTCTAATGTACTGGATAACCTACTATAGGATGGGGTTCTAATGTACTGGATAACCTACTGTAGGATGTGGTTCTAATGTACTAGATAACCTACTATAGGATGTGGTTCTAATGTACTGGATAACCTACTATAGGATGTGGTTCTAATGTACTGGATAACCTACTATAGGATGTGGTTCTAATGTACTGGATAACCTACTATAGGATGTGGTTCTAATGTACTGGATAACCTACTATAGGATGTGGTTCTAATGTACTGAATAACCTACTATAGGATGTGGTTCTAATGTACTGGATAACCTACTATAGGATGTGGTTCTAATGTACTGGATAACCTACTATAGGATGTGGTTCTAATGTACTGGATAACCTACTATAGGATGTGGTTCTAATGTACTGAATAACCTACTATAGGATGTGGTTCTAATGTATCATCAGGAGCATGCCCAGGCGTTGTAGGGACGTGGAGGCCACACACACTACTGAGCCTCATTTTGACTTGTTTTAAGGACATTACATCAAAGTTGGATCAGCCTGTAGTGTGGTTTTCCACTTTAATTTTGAGGGTGACTCCAAATCCAGACCTCCATGGGTTGATACATTTGATTTCCATTGATCATTTTTGTGTGATTTTGTTGTCAGCACATTCAACTATGTAAAGAAAAAAGTATTTAATAAGATTATTTCATTCATTCAGATCTAGGATGTGTTATTTTAGTGTTCCCTTTATTTTTTTGAGCAGTTTATATTTAAAATTATTTGATGAAACATTGAATTTGGCCATTGAAATTAACCCATAGAAGCACATTGAATAACAGATTCATACATGGAAAAACAGATAGTCCCAAAAAAAAATATCAAAAGGAAGTGTCTGTCCTACCCTATACAGGGGGGGAAAGTATTTAGTCAGCCACCAATTGTGCAAGTTCTCCCACTTAAAAAGATGAGAGAGGCCTGTAATTTTCATCATAGGTACACGTCAACTATGACAGACAAATTGAGGAAAGAAAATCCAGAAAATCACATTGTAGGATTTTTAATGAATTTATTTGCAAATTATGGTGGAAAATAAGTATTTGGTCACCTACAAACAAGCAAGATTTCTGGCTCTCACAGACCTGTAACTTCTTCTTTAAGAGGCTCCTCTGTCCTCCACTCGTTACCTGTATTAATGGCACCTGTTTGAACTTGTTATCAGTATAAAATCATAAACTTGTTATCAGTATGTCTCCTGAGTGGCGCAGTGGTCTAAGGCACTGCATCACAGTGCTAACTGTGCCACTAGAGATCCTGGTTCGAATCCAGGCTCTGTCGCAGCGTCGTCCAGGGTAGGGGAGGGAATGGCCGGCAGGGATGTAGCTCAGTTGATAGAGCATGGCGTTTGCAACGCCAGGGTTGTAGGTTCGATTCCCACAGGGGGCCAGTATAAAAAAAAAAAAATGTATTCACTAACTGTAAGTCGCTCTGGATAAGAGCATCTGCTAAATGACTAAAAATGTAAAAATAAAAGACACCTGTCTACAACCTCAAACAGTCACACTCCAAACTCCACTATGGCCAAGACCAAAGGACACCAGAAACAAAATTGTAGACCTGCACCAGGCTGGGAAGACTGAATCTGCAATAGGTAAGCAGCTTGGTTTGAAGAAATCAACTGTGGGAGCAATTATTAGGAAATGGAAGACATACAAGACCACTGATAATCTCCCTCGATCTGGGGCTCCACGCAAGATCTCACCCCGTGGGGTCAAAATGATCACAAGAACGGTGAGCAAAAATCCCAGAACCACACGGGGGGACCTAGTGAATGACCTTCAGAGAGCTGGGACCAAAGTAACAAAGCCTACCATCAGTAACACACTATGCCGCCAGGGACTCAAATCCTGCAGTGCCAGACGTGTCCCCCTGCTTAAGCCAGTACATGTCCAGGCCCGTCTGAAGTTTGCTAGAGTGCATTTGGATGATCCAGAAGAGGATTGGGAGAATGTCATATGGTCAGATGAAACAAAAATATAACTTTTTGGTAAAAACTCAACTCGTCGTGTTTGGAGGACAAAGAATGCTGAGTTGCATCCAAAGAACACCATACCTACTGTGAAGCATGGGGGTGGAAACATCATGCTTTGGGGCTGTTTTTCTGCAAAGGGACCAGGACGACTGATCCGTGTAAAGGAAAGAATGAATGGGGCCATGTATCGTGAGATTTTGAGTGAAAACCTCCTTCCATCAGCAAGGGCATTGAAGATGAAACGTGGCTGGGTCTTTCAGCATGACAATGATCCCAAACACACCGCCCGGGCAACGAAGGAGTGGCTTCGTAAGAAGCATTTCAAGGTCCTGGAGTGGCCTAGCCAGTCTCCAGATCTCAACCCCATAGAAAATCTTTGGAGGGAGTTGAAAGTCTGTGTTGCCCAGCGACAGCCCCAAAACATCACTGCTCTAGAGGAGATCTGCATGGAGGAATGGGCCAAAATACCAGCAACAATGTGTGAAAACCTTGTGAAGACTTACAGAAAACGTTTGACTTGTGTCATTGCCAACAAAGGGTATACAACAAAGTATTGAGAAACTTTTGTTATTGACCAAATACTTATTTTCCATCATAATTTGCAAATAAATTCATAAAAAATCCTACAATGTGATTTTCTGGATTTCTCATTTTGTCTGTCATAGTTGACGTGTACCTATGATGAAAATTACAGGCCTCTCTCATCTTTTTAAGTGGGAGAACTTGCACAATTGGTGGCTGACTAAATACTTTTTCCCCCCACTGTATATACAAAAGTATGTGGACACCCCTTCAAATTACTGGATTCGGCTATTTCAGCCACACCCGCTGCTGACAGGTGGATAAAATCGAGCACACAGCCATGGAATCTCCATAGACAAACATTGGTAGTAGAATGTATAGCACTTTGTGACATCTGCTGATGTAAAAAGGGGCTTTATATATAAATACATTTGATTGATTGAATGGCCTTACTGAAGAGCTCAGTGACTTTCAACGTGGCACCCGTCATAGGATGTCAACAAGTCCGTTCGTCAAATTTCTGCCCCTGCTAGAGCGGCTGTAAGTAGCTGTAACTGTAAGTGCTGTTATTGTGAAGTGGAAACGTCTAGGAGCAACAACGGCTCAGCCGCGAAGTGGTAGGCCACACATGCTCACAGAACGGGACCGCCGACTGCTGAAGCACGTAGCGCGTAGAAATCATCTGTCCTCGGTTGCAACACTCCCTACCGAGTTCCAAACTGCCTCTGGAGCTTAATGAAATGGGTTTCCATGGCCAAACCTAAGATCACCACGCACACACTGGAAGACAAATTCACCTTTCAGCAGGACAATAATCTAAAACACAAGGCCAAATATACACTGGAGTTGGTTACCAAGGCGACATTGACTGTTTGTGAGGGGAGTAGTTACAGTTTTGACTTAAATCAGCTTGAAAATATTTGGCAAGACTTGAAAATGGCTGAATAGCAATGAACAACCAACTTAACAGAGCTTGAAGAATTGTTTAAAGAATAATGTGCAAATATTGTACAATCCAGTTGTACCTAGAAAGAGTCACAGCTATAATCGCTGCCAAAGGTGATTCTAACATGTATTGACTGAGGGGTGTGAATACTGTATTTCATTTTCAATACATTTGCTAACATTTCTAAACACATGTTTTCACTTTGTTATTTTGGAGTATTGTGTGTAGATAGATGGGTGATTTAAAAAAAAAAAAAATATTTAATCCATTTTGAATTAAGGCTGTAACACAACAACATTTTGAATAAGTCGAGGGGTATGAATACTTTCTGAAAGCACTATGTCAGCCCATTTCCCAGGATTTCTAAAGCCATTCCTGACCAGTGCTCTGACCAGGAGACACTCCATGGTGCCCAGAGAATTTCCTGACCAGGAGACACTGCATAGAGCCCAGAGTATTTCCACAAAGCTATTGCCACAGTTACTTAATTTAGCTAAATAAATAAGTTATTACGTTATTATATAAGACCTTACCGTTTTGAATCTTTCTCTCATATGTCGTGACCTGTTCAATAATAAGGGTAGGGGCTGCCATATCTTTATGAACAGCTTTGTTGAGAATTAACCCAAGAAAAAAGTACCAAAGTACAAAGTTAACTCCTGAAATAAAAGCACTTTTAACACGTGATGCCAAAATAGAACTCCAAGAATGATCATAGAATGCTGCGGTGCTTTTGACATCGACATAGAATCAGAATGTTATTGTAGTTTTAGAATTCTACCATTTGTGTTCTCACGATTTCGTTTTGAACCGCCTGCCTACCGTCTTTTCATGGGGCAGTGGGCATAGCAGTCGCCCCCCCTGCATACGATTCTTACGCAAAAGGATGACTGTTTGTGATTTGCCAGAGTTAGCCCTCCCCGCCTTCTCTTTGTAGGTAACTTATTACAAGAGTTTGCGGGCGGAGTCGGTTACCGTGAGAGATCAATTGTGTGGGGTACAATAGGGAGAGCCGGGTACGACGCTGTCCTTTACTCTTCTGTACAGGGGACAGTTTGGGAATCTGGTACCTAAGCCCATTAGAGCACATTAATTGAAAAGGGAAATTAAAAAGCAAAAAATATGTCGGCAAATAAAGATGGAGACGGAGGATGGAAGAGCTTTCTGTGGAATTCGGAGAGGAAGGAATTTCTAGGACGCACGGGTGGCAGTTGGTGTAAGTACATAAATCCGTAATAAGCTACTTTTGGGGGGATATTAACTAGAGGATAAGAATGGTAAGAGCCTGTTGTTTCCAGAAGTCCGTGTATCCCTCTGAATATTGTCAAGGCACGGAGGGCTCCAGACTCGTTCCCCATTTCCTGATCGGCAAAATACAGCACCAGTTAGATTTGACTTGTAGCATGGTGTCGTGACTTTCACTTTCAACGGAAAAGCACACGAAAAACACATTCAATTCATTAAACTGTGAAATAGACTATAAACAACTCATCTGTAAAATAACCTTACTAACCTATCGATGGGATAATATTACAATAAACCTAACGAAAATCCGGACCGTCTAAAGGGCGTTTTCATATTTTCAAACTTTTCGGGCCAGTGAACGTTAATTATGTCCCTATTCGTTATTAGACTAAACCGGATCGATCATGTATACATTAGTGAAAGCAAGAGGCTCTCTCTGTGTCATTTGCCAAAGAGGTCATTTTGAAGGACATAGCTAGCTAATTGACATTCTATGGTGGGATTCCGGAGTGTTGGATTGCAACTAACATGGGCTTGTCTTGCCAAAATGGCATACTTGTTTCTGGTGTCACATAGTTAGCCTAGATTGGATCAAATTTATAAAGTTGATAAATATGAATTGCTTTCTTTCTCTGAACAAAATAATGTGCCAAATGACAGAGGAACATCCATAATC
This sequence comes from Coregonus lavaretus, assembly GCF_964263955.1. NCBI lineage: Eukaryota > Metazoa > Chordata > Actinopteri > Salmoniformes > Salmonidae > Coregonus > Coregonus lavaretus. The sequence goes on from NW_028156725.1 coordinate 36,653, forward strand.
TCGGTAATGAGCTGTTTAATCCCAATACTAAATGTTTCATAGGCATCCCAGTTCAAGGTTAGTCAAGGTGATCAGTCCTTTTAGCCTGAAACTGCTCTCATTGTTTTGAACCGAGAGAATCTAATGTAAATGTAGCCAACTATGAGCATTGATTTACCAATAAGCGATTTATCTTCTCTCCCGGGAGCTTGTAACGTCGTAACGCAGTGGCATCGAGGTTACACCGTTAGCTTTTCGCTCGGCATTGGAGCCGGAGACCTGTTGCGGTTGGTAGTTATCAACATTTGGTTTTATCTCTACATAGGAAGAGGAAGCTCACGACTCACATCCTCCGTCTCTACGGCCCGGTAGAAACCGTTTTTCTTTTAGCAGGCAGCTACTGCTAACAATGTGTTGCTTAGCTAATTCAATTCCTCGAGTTCACATAGGCTACCGTTTGGCGATTATTACAACTCTGTACCGGTACCCCCTGTGTATAGCCTCGCTACTGTTATTTTACTGCTGCTCTTTAATTATTTTTTATTTTTTATTTTTTACTTATCTATTGTCTACTTAACACTTATTTTTCTTAAAACTGCATTGTTGGTTAAGGGCTTGTAATTTGCATTTCACGGTAAGGTCTACACCTGTTGTATTCAGCGCATGTGACGAATAACATTTGATTTGATTTCTCCCATATTTTATTTTATTTTAGCACAAGTAGTTTCAGTAGTTATCTACACCTCTATATGGCAAAACAGTTATTAACTACTGAAAACATGACCTAGATTTTGAATTTAGTTCAACTAACACCAAACGACTGCAAAATGTAGTTTAATTACTAGTTGAACTATATGTAGTTCACTACTACCCAACACCGGTTGTTTTGACCCAAGGTTAATGGCAGAAGGGTTGATTTACTATAGGCCAGGGGGTCACCTTCACAAGCAGGGAGAGAAAGTAACTTCTCTGGCCACACCTTTCTCTGCTTGTCTGTCTGCCTAGCCACATGGCCCACACCTGTCTCTGCCTGCCTGCTTGTTTAGCCACGCCTGTCTCTGCCTGCAGGCTGTGGTGGTGGTGGTGGTGGTGGGGGAGGGGAGGTGAGGTGAGGTGTGAGTTTGGGGATGTTTGTGGGCTAAATGAGGCTGACAGAGGAAAGGGACTGGTGACCGTCGACAATGACCCAGACTGATCCATCCTGCTAGACTGGAAGTGTTGTTGCCCGTATGTATAGTTAGAGTAGAGAAGTGTAGAGTTAGAGCAGAGAAGTGTAGAGTTAGAGTTAACTCCTGAGTGGCGCAGTGGTCTAAGGCACTGCATCGCAGTGCTAACTGTGCCACTAGAGATCCTGGTTCAAATCCAGGCTCTGTCGCAGCCGGCCGCGACCGGGAGACTCATGGGCGGCGCACAATTGGCCCAGCGTCGTCCAGGGTAGGGGAGGGAATGGCCGGCAGGGATGTAGCTCAGTTGATAGAGCATGGCGTTTGCAACGGCAGGGTTGTGGGTTTGTTTCCCACGGGGGGCCAGTATAAAAAAAATATGTATTCACTAACTGTAAGTCGCTCTGGATAAGAGCGTCTGCTAAATGACTAAAATGTAAATTTAGAGGAGAAGTGTAGAGTTAGAGGAGAGAATTGTAGAGGGAGAGTTAGAGTAGAGAAGTGTAGAGTTTAGAGTTAGAGAAGTGTAGAAGAAAAGACGAGTAGTGAAGTATGCTTTAGTAGTATATGTGTGGGGAAGTGTGCTTTAGTAGGGTAGTCAAGTCTGGTGCGGCACGTCGCCTAGCGGTTAAGATGGTTTGGGCAGTAACCGAAAGGTTTCTGGTTCGAATCTCTGAGCTGACTAGGTGAAAAATCTGTCAATGTGCCCTTGAGCAAGGAAGTTAACCCTAATTGCTCATGTAAGTCACTCTGGGTAAGAGTGTCTGCTAAATGACTAACATGTAAATAGAATGTAAATGGTCTAGTAGTGTTGTGTAGTGTGTTCTGGTAGGGTAGTATGTTACACTAGCTTCCCATATGGTCTAGTGGTTAGGATACCTGGTTTTCACCCAGGTGGCCCGGGTTCAACTCCTGGTATGGGAACTCACATCTTGTGGTCCTCTGTAGCTCAATTGGTAGAGCATGGCGCTTGTAACGCAAGGGTAGTGGGTTCGATCCCCGGGACCACCCATACGTAAAAATATATGCACACATGACTGTAAGTTGCTTTGGATAAAAGCGTCTGCTAAATGGCATATTATTATATAGTAGGGTAGTGTATTCTAGTAGGGTAGGGTAGTGTATTCTAGTAGGGTAGGGTAGGGTATTCTAGTAGGGTAGGGTAGTCTAATGAATGTGCTTCAACAGGTTCTGTTTCTGCCCTGGCATTAACAGCAGAGGAAGGATTAAATACACGGTGGAGGGTGCACTAAAGGTGACAGTCAGTTCAGAGAAAGTAAAACCGTAGAGAGGTTTAGTTCCAGGAAGATTAACGCTCTTTATGCATCTTACAGGGATTTAGACTGTTTTTTTTTGCAATTAAATAAATAAATAATTGAATTATTTCTCGTATTGGATCATAAGCATTTGTAATGACAGCATAAATTTAGTTTAGATAAGCAGACGTTTGGTTTGTTTTTTAGCCATTTGGAAAGTGATTTTGTTAGACATGTCCATTAGTTACTGAGCTGGGAGGCAAAGGAGGACACACTGAATTAGATTTAATAGAGATCCCTCTAACCCCATAATAAATCTATGGTTAAAGGACATAACATCAAACTTCCTTTTCTGTATTTTGTTGGTTATTTGAATTATAGCTAGCTAGCCCTGGTAGGATGAATCTATATGATGATGATGGGGAACGCTGGAGTATTATTGTCAGTCACCTCAAGGTCCACTTCACCCAGTCATAGAGATCTGCTAATAAACTATATGCATATCAGTACACCATCTACTACTAATATAAAGCATATGTCCATTTGTAATGAAACCCTTCTCTCTTTCTCTCCCCAGTTAAAATCTTGTTGTTCTACCTGATCTTCTATGGATGCTTGGCCGGGATTTTCATTGGGACCATCCAGGCCCTGCTGCTAACCCTTAGTAACTACAAACCCACCTACCAGGACAGAGTCGCCCCACCAGGTAAAGACTGCTCCACTCCCCTTATACTGCTTTAAGCTGCTTTACGCTGCTTTACGTTACGTTATACTGCGTTATAATGCTTTATGTTGCTCTATACTGCTTTATACTGCTTTATGCTGCTTTATGTTACATTATACTGCTTTATACTGCTTTAAGTTGCTTAATACTGCTCTATACTGCGTTACGCTGCTTTATACTGCTTTAGGCTGCTTTATACTGCTTTAGGCAATATCCTTTTGTCATTTTGTTAAGTGGGATTCCCATCAGAAGCTACTAAAGTGTCAAGGTATGAGGTGGCAGTGATTCCTCCTCCTCCAGTGATTGAGGAATTAAATAAAAGTGGGTCTCCAGTCTCCAGATGTCCTCTTTTATTCTCTATTGTTCCTCAATCAGGGGGGAGGCCGATGACATCACGGATTCCCATCGGACCAACTCCTTGAAGTTTGCAGTTGTCTAAAAACACAATTTACCCTTTAGTATGTGTACTTTCATGTATTTATTATACTTGGGATATCACTTTTCAACAGTACATGTAAAAAATAATCGCTGGAGGAAGTCTTTCAATCTTCAGTCATAACACTGTTTGCTGTATTGAGTTAGCTCAGTGGAACAGATTTAAACCAATTGTAATTAAAGGATTATAACTGTGTAGTAAATGGGTTTTACAGAGAACATTTCTACTAGTGTACATAAATGGAACTAGAACAATGATTGAAACATATATGCCTAGCAAGTAGCTAAAGTTAATAATAATCATCTTGAAGGCCTAGATAACCTCATATCATTAAGAGCATATTTGAATAGGCTTTTATCAGGATCAACCATAATGCTTTGGGCTTCAGTTAAGGGCTTCTATCATGTTGTTATTTTGGCTCGGTCGGTGAAGCATTGTGGCTACTGGGCCGCTTTATGTGGTTGACTGTTTATTTCCAAGGTTTCTGTCAAAACCTGCTCCTGAACGCCGCCTCCTCCCCACTGAAGGTCCCTCTGACCTCTGACAGCTTCAGACATTTTGTCCTTCGCTCTTCCTCCTCCCCTCTTCCTCCTCCCTGCCTGCCTGTCTGTCAGCTTCCCTCCGCAGGCTTCAGCTCTGGGAAACACAGCACTTCACTATTTTTACTGGGACTCAACTGCCTGTCTGTTCATGAATACATCTTTGGGAATTAATTTTAACATCGTGTGCAGGGCGGCTCATATGAGCCTGGAAATGGCAGTGGTGTTTTTATTTTATTTCATAAGGTGGAGTCAGAGAATCAACCCTGTAAGCGTGTTTGGAGAAATCCTTTCTGTAATCTTTTGAAGGCACGTTTAAAGAGACGCAACAGTGCAGCCTGTTGTATTATAAGTTACAGCTGCTGTTGCTTCCTTAATATGACTGGGAGTACATTTTTAATATCTCTCTCTCGCTTTCTCTCGCTCTCTCTCAGCCCTGCCTCCTGCGCCAAGGCCCATTTGCACAGCACACACTGTTGCCCAGGTGGTATTTTTAGCAGCCATTTTAAAGACTGGCACCATCACATGGGCCTGTTTGCCCTGTTGGCCATTTAGTTGTGGAGTGTCATGAGCTGAAGTGAGTTTCCATTGGTGGCCAGATAAAGGAAGGAGAAAGTCCCACCTCTCATTCTGAGGCTAAAAGTTTCCATTGTGACTGAAGAGCACGTGAGGCTGACGGGTGGGGGGAGGGGCAGGGAGACTTTCACGAGCCGGGGCTGGAAGTAAAACAGCTATATTGAACATTTGACTCCCCATAACATGTGCTAGGAAAAATATTTTGAGTAGCATTAAGCTTTAAGACGTGAACGGTTGGTTTTCATTGAGGTCTTATGCAATAGACACTGGATGAGGATTCATATTTGGATGTTGAAGAAAGAGCGTGGTTAAAGAAACACAGTGACGTTTCCTCTCTCGTCTCCTCCTCCCCTCTCTCTCTCTGTCTCTCTCTCTCTCTCTGTCTCTCTCTCTCTGTCTCGCTCTCTCTCTCTCTCTCTCTCTCTCTGTCTGTCTGTCTGTCTCTCTCTCTCTCTCTCTCTCTCTCTCTCTGGCTGTGTTTTTGTTCTACCGTAAGTTATTTTTAGTGCTACATTTACATTGATTACTGCATTGTTGGGTTTGGAGTTTGCAAGAAAGGCATTTCACTGTATTTGCGCACGTGACTTTAAAACTTGAAACTTGCCACACCTAGCTGGGACCCTGTGTGTTCACCAGGGCTGTATGTCTGTGGAAAATTACTGCCACGGTTTACCCAGAACCCAGCTGAAGAGCGCTAGTAGACACCCAGGGGGGCGGAGGTTTTTGTATCATTTTATGAACCCTAACCCTAACAAAAATGCATTAATGGGTAACCATCATTTATAGCAAAACATCTTTTTTTATTTAGTGTCAAAGAAAGTCACTTAATTCAGGATTATATATGCCTATGTTGGTATATATACAGATATTTTTTGGGTGTTGGTAGATATATTTTATATATATATATATATATATATATATATGTTGAAAAAAATAAAAGGAACCCACTTTCGTTTTCCAGATTATCTTTGATTCCTCCACATATACCCCCCCCCCCCATTCATTTAGTTGGACTGTGAAGCTAAAACGTTTAATTTGGCTCTATACTCCAGCATTTTGGATTTGAGATCAAATGTTTTATATGAAGCGACACTGCAGGATGCCACCTTTTATTTTCATATGAATCTGTTTCATCATTTAGAAATGAAAGCACTTTATGTATCTGGTCCCCCCAGGTTAAGGCCATTGCACCAATAACCGAAAGGTCGCAGGTTTGAATCCCAGAGCTGGCAAGGTAGAAAAATCTGCTGTTCTGCCCTTGAGCAAGGTAGTTAACAACAACTGCTCACCGGACGCCGATGACGTGGATTAAAGCAGCCCCCCGCACCTCTCTGATTCGGAGGGGTTGGGTAACTGACTAGGTATCCCCTTACCACTTATAGTGTATAACATATAGTCCAAAGTTAAATATTGGTCCTATATTCCTGGCAGGCAATGGCTTTATCAAGCACAAGAGAAGCATTCATTGTGTACATATCTACCTCAAATACCTCATAACTCTGCACATTGATCTGGTACTGGTATTCCCTGTATATAGCTCCACATTGATCTGGTACTGGTACTCCCTGTATATAGCTCCACATTGATCTGGTACTGGTACTCCCTGTATATATCTCCACATTGATCTGGTACTGGTACTCCCTGTATATAGCTCCACATTGATCTGGTACTGGTACTCCCTGTATATAACTCCACATTGATCTGGTACTTCCTGTATATAGCTCCACATTGATCTGGTACTGGTACTTCCTGTATATAGCTCCACATTGATCTGGTACTGATACTCCCTGTATATAGCTCCACATTGATCTCGTATTGGTACTCCCTGTATATAGCTCCACATTGATCTGGTACTGGTACTCCCTGTATATAGGTCCACATTGATCTGGTACTGGTACTCCCTGTATATAGCTCCACATTGATCTGGTACTGGTACTCCCTGTATATAGCTCCACATTGATCTGGTACTGGTACTCCCTGTATATAGCTCCATTCTTGTGTATTTTAATTTATTCCTGTTTTGTTACTATTTTTACTCTGCGTCGTTGGGAAGGGCTCGTAAGCAAGCATTTCACAGTGAAGTCTAACCAGTTGTATTCTGCGCATTTCACAAATAACAATTTGATCTGATTTGATTACAAAGTTGTTGAATGCTTGTGCAGTTTGTTTTGGTTGTGTTTCAGATCATTTTGTGGCCAATAGAAATTCATGTTAAAATAATGTTTAGTGTCATTTTGGAGTCATTTTTTTAAAACTGTAAATAAGAATAGAATATGTTTCTGAACACTTCTACATTCATGTGGATGCTACCATGGTTACGGATAATCATGAATGAATCGTGAATAATGATGAGTGAGAATGTTACAGAGGCATAAATATCATACCCCCCCCCCCCCCCTCCCCTGTTATTGGTATTGGTGAGAGCATGTTTTGGTGGCATGATGTCTGTAACCAGGTTTCCATCCAATCTTTGTATGCGAGTAAAGTACATGTCGGATATAAAATGTCAAAATGTTTTTTCTATCTTCCAAATGTCGACAAAACAAATATGCCAGACAAGGTGGGATATCTCTGTGTCGGTAAAATTTATTTTGCTTGAAATGCCGGTGGAAACGCTTTTATGCGCAAATTTCTATGTAATAACCATCATATCCGAAATATACTTGGAGTCACGCGATGACATGTGGCCCCTCCCACTAGGACTCAGGAAAGCATCAGTTTATTAGGCTACATATTAAATAAGTTATGAAGAACTTCACAGGGTGGCGAAAGTGCACGGTGATGAGCTTGATGCTCATTTTCAATAAATATCGAGGGTCTTATTCTGGTGACATGATGTTCGATGCTTGGCTGCCGTTTGACAAATAAAAATAATCTCTCTCTTTTGTCCATAATAATCTCATCATGTAGGCTGTACCCGCACCGTATCTGCCAGCGGTTGGCTACAGCGCAGTAGGCTGACCCTAACCCCACACCGTATCTGCCAGCGGTTGGCTACAGCGCAGTAGGCTAACCCTAACCCCACACCGTATCTGCCAGCGGTTGGCTACAGCGCAGTAGGCTGACCCTAACCCCACACCGTATCTGCCAGCGGTTGGCTACAGCGCAGTAGGCTAACCCTAACCCCACACCGTATCTGCCAGCGGTTGGCTACAGCGCAGTAGGCTAACCCTAACCCCACACCGTATCTGCCAGCGGTTGGCTACAGCGCAGTAGGCTGACCCTAACCCCGCACCGTATCTGCCAGCGGTTGGCTACAGCGCAGTAGGCTAACCCTAACCCCGCACCGTATCTGCCAGCGGTTGGCTACAGCGCAGTAGGCTAACCCTAACCCCACACCGTATCTGCCAGCGGTTGGCTACAGCGCAGTAGGCTAACCCTAACCCCACACCGTATCTGCCAGCGGTTGGCTACAGCGCAGTAGGCTAACCCTAACCCCACACCGTATCTGCCAGCGGTTGGCTACAGCGCAGTAGGCTAACCCTAACCCCACACTGTATCTGCCAGCGGTTGGCTACAGCGCATGTGCCTATACCAGAGAGGGCACATTCGCTATAGAAAAAAAAAAAAACGGTGACATAAAGTGCTTTTATTTCTAAACGGTAAAACAGATATGTATGAAAATACCCTAAAATAAAAGGTGACATTTTGTACTGTCGTTTCCGATTTTAAAAAATGTGATCTCAAATCCAAAATGCTGGCGTAAGAGCCAAATTAAAGGTTTTAGCTTCACTGTCAAAATAAATACATAGTGGAGTGTATGACCCTATTTAATACCGTCTCAACCTGGCAGTACTTCCTCTATGACCCTATTTAATACCGTCTCCACCTGGCAGTACTTCCTCTATAACCCTATTTAAAACCCTCTCAACCTGGCAGTACTTCCTATTTAAAACCCTCTCGACCTGGCAGTACTTCCTCTACAACCCTATTTAAAACCCTCTCAACCTGGCAGTACTTCCTATTTAAAACCCTCTCGACCTGGCAGTAATTCCTCTATAACCCTATTTAAAACCCTCTCAACCTGGCAGTACTTCCTGTATAACCCTAATTAAAACCCTCTCAACCTGGCAGTACTTCCTATTTAAAACCCTCTCGACCTGGCAGTACTTCCTCTATAACCCTATTTAAAACCCTCTCAACCTGGCAGTACTTCCTCTATGACCCTATTTAATACCCTCTCGACCCGGCAGTACTTCCTCTATAACCCTATTTAAAACCCTCTCAACCTGGCAGTACTTCCTCAATGACTCTATTTAATACCGTCTCCACCTGGCAGTACTTCCTCTATGACCCTATTTAAAACCCTCTCGACCCGGCAGTACTTCCTCTATGACCCTATTTAATACCCTCTCGACCCGGCAGTACTTCCTCTATGACCCTATTTAAAACCCTCTCAACCCGGCAGTACTTCCTCTATGACCCTATTTAATACCCTCTCGACCCGGCAGTACTTCCTCTATGACCCTATTTAAAACCCTCTCGACCCGGCAGTACTTCCTCTATGACCCTATTTAAAACCCTCTCGACCTGGCAGTACTTCCTCTATGACCCTATTTAAAACCCTCTCGACCCGGCAGTACTTCCTCTATAACCCTATTTAAAACCCTCTCGACCCGGCAGTACTTCCTCTATGACCCTATTTAATACCCTCTCGACCCGGCAGTACTTCCTCTATGACCCTATTTAATACCCTCTCGACCCGGCAGTACTTCCTCTATAACCCTATTTAATACCCTCTCGACCCGGCAGTACTTCCTCTATGACCCTATTTAAAACCCTCTCGACCCGGCAGTACTTCCTCTATGACCCTATTTAATACCCTCTCGACCCGGCAGTACTTCCTCTATGACCCTATTTAATACCCTCTCGACCCGGCAGTACTTCCTCTATGACCCTATTTAATACCCTCTCGACCCGGCAGTACTTCCTCTATGACCCTATTTAATACCGTCTCTATCATCCATACTAACCCAGTGTGCTGTCTTCCTACAGGTCTGTCACACACCCCACGCTCTGAAAAGTTTGAGATCTCTTACGATATCAACGATGTGGAGACGTATCTGAAGTACACCAAGAGCATCAAGGAGTTCCTGGAGATGTACAATGAGGAGAAGCAGAGTGACCAGATGAAGTATGAAAACTGTGGAGGCAAGTACAGACTAGTAGAAACTAGTACAGACTAGTAGAAACTAGTAGACACTAGTACAGACTAGTACAGACTAGTAGAAACTAGTAGACACGAGTACAGACTAGTACAGACTAGTAGAAACTAGTAGACACGAGTACAGACTAGTACAGACTAGTAGAAACTAGTAGACACTAGTATAGACTAGTACAGACTAGTAGAAACTAGTAGACACTAGTATAGACTAGTACAGACTAGTAGAAACTAGTATACACTAGTATAGACTAGTAGAAACTAGTAGACACTAGTACAGACTAGTACAGACTAGTAGAAACTAGTACAGACTAGTACAGACTAGTAGAAACTAGTAGACACTAGTACAGACTAGTACAGACTAGTAGAAACTAGTAGACACTAGTACAGACTAGTACAGACTAGTAGAAACTAGTATACACTAGTATAGACTAGTAGAAACTAGTAGACACTAGTACAGACTAGTACAGACTAGTAGACACTAGTATAGACTAGTACAGACTAGTAGACACTAGTATAGACTAGTACAGACTAGTACAGACTAGTAGAAACTAGTAGACACTAGTATAGACTAGTACAGACTAGTAGAAACTAGTAGACACTAGTATAGACTAGTACAGACTAGTAGAAACTAGTATACACTTATATAGACTGAGTGGCGCAGTGGTCTAAGGCACTGCATCGCAGTGCAAACTGTGCCACTAGAGATCCTGGTTCGAATCCAGGCTCTGTCGCAGCCGGCCGCGACCGGGAGACTCATGGGTGGCGCTCAATTTGTCCAGGGTAGGGGAGGGAATGGCCGGCAGGGATGTAGCTCAGTTGATATGGCATTTGCAACGCCAGGGTTGTGGGTTCACTTCCCACGGGGGGCCAGTATAAAAAAAATTATGTATTCACTAACTGTAAGTCGCTCTGGATAAGAGCGTCTGCTAAATGACTAAAATGTATAGACTAGTAGACACTATCAGTACCTGCACTGTGTCCCAAATACCACCCTATTCCCTTTATAGTGCACTACTTAGGACTAGGGCACTAAATAGGGAATAGGGTGCCATTTGGGATGCAGGTCTGGAATAGTAGTGAATGGGTATGCATGGCTTGGGAATGTCAATATGCCACGCAATATAATGTCTGATTTTATAATTGGGTGATTGATTGAATTTATGTTGGGTGTTTAATATTGTAAAAGGTTAATTGTTGAGGCGGCAGGTAGCTTAGTGGTTAACAGTGTTGTGCCAGTAACCGGAAGGTCGCAGGTTCTAATCCCCGAGCCGACTAGGTGGAAAATCTGTTGCTGTGCCCTTGAGCAAGGCACTTAAACCTAATTGCTCATGTAAGTCGCTCTGGATAAGAGCGTCTGCTAAATGACTAAAATGTTAAACATTATTGTTTAACTTCTGGTACATCGACGTGGGGTTATTTTAAAACCAACTGAAACTGGTGTTGTCGTGTAGGTTACTTTATGAAGACGCAGACTACTGACTGTTTAATATAAAAGAATGAAAGGCTTTTACAGAACACACATGCTGGCTTAAACATTCCTAGGCTTCCGCCTGCCAGCCACCGTGCTCAACTCTGACCTCATACGTCACTGCCCAACATTAAACTACATTTTACGTAGACACTCTTATCCAGAGCGACTTACAGTTAGTGAGTGCATACATTATTTTTTCATACTGGCCCCCCGTGGGAATCGAACCCACAACCCTGGCGTTGCAAACGCCATGCTCTACCAACTGAGCTACATCCCTGCCAGCCATTCCCTACCCTGGACCAATTGTGCGCCGCCCCATGGGTCTCCTGGTCACGGCCGGCTACGACAGAGCCTGGATTCGAACCAGGATCTCTAGTGGCACAGCTAGCACTGCGATGCAGCGCCTTAGACCACTGCGCCACTCGGGAGACTACAGGCGGAGTAAGGTACCCTGTTGGGGTTTAGCTATGCTGTGTCCGGTGTCCTGTATATTGTCTGCTCAGGTGACTGATTTAATAGGTGTCTCTCTGTGCTTGTAGAATTACCTGCTACGTACCTGGACCGTGGCGAGCTGGAGAGCGACGTTGGAGTGAGGAAGGCCTGCAGGTTCCACCGGACCTGGCTGGGACCCTGCTCTGGTCTGGATGGTCAGGATGAAACCTTCGGCTTCAAGGACGGGAAACCCTGCCTGATCGCCAAGCTCAACAGGATCGTCAACTTCAGACCAAGGGTACGCACACCTGCCCCACGCTAAACCAGTTTATAGCATTGATTAACTAAACTCAAAATATTTATTTTATTTTAGGTTTGTTAAACTCCCTGTGCTACACGCAATTCAGCTTTTAGCTGCCATGTATACTGAACTGAAACTAAACCATCCTGTGATCTTATGGTATCTTATGTGTCAGAACACAGACCCTCCAGACCTGAAACATAGCCTATATTCAAGATCCTCCAAACCTGAAACATAGCCTATATTCAAGATCCTCCAAACCTGAAACATAGCCTATATTCAAGACCCCTCCAGACCTGAAACATAGCCTATATTCAAGACTCTCCAGACCTGAAACATAGCCTATATTCAAGATCCTCCAAACCTGAAACATAGCCTATATTCAAGATCCTCCAAACCTGAAACATAGCCTATATTCAAGATCCTCCAAACCTGAAACATAGCCTATATTCAAGATCCTCCAAACCTGAAACATAGCCTATATTCAAGACTCTCCAGACCTGAAACATAGCCTATATTCAAGACTCTCCAGACCTGAAACATAGCCTATATTCAAGACTCTCCAGACCTGAAACATAGCCTATATTCAAGACCCCCCCAGACCTGAAACATAGCCTATATTCAAGACTCTCCAGACCTGAAACATAGCCTATATTCAAGACTCTCCAGACCTGAAACATAGCCTATATTCAAGACCCCCCAGACCTGAAACATAGCCTATATTCAAGACTCTCCAGACCTGAAACATAGCCTATATTCAAGACCCCCCCAGACCTGAAACATAGCCTATATTCAAGACTCTCCAGACCTGAAACATAGCCTATATTCAAGACTCTCCAGACCTGAAACATAGCCTTTATTCAAGACCCCCCAGACCTGAGAGCTAGTGTGAATATATTAAAGTGAAGGACCAGTTTCTCCATGATTCTACTTCCTCTAGTTTTGTCTGTGTGGTGATAGATGTTACCACTGAGGGACACTTTACAGAAACAGTTTCAGGATGAAAAAGTGATAATGACAACAAGGTGATAATGCGTATTGGTCTGTCTGGATTAGGTTAAGGTGATAATGCTTATTGGTCTGTCTGGATTAGGTTAAGGTGATAATGCGTATTGGTCTGTCTGGGTTAGGTTAAGGTGATAATGCTTATTGGTCTGTCTGGGTTAGGTTAAGGTGATAATGCGTATTGGTCTGTCTGGATTAGGTTAAGGTGATAATGCTTATTGGTCTGTCTGGGTTAGGTTAAGGGGATAATGCATATTGGTCTGTCTGGATTAGGTTAAGGTGATAATGCTTATTGGTCTGTCTGGATTAGGTTAAGGTGATAATGCGTATTGGTCTGTCTGGGTTAGGTTAAGGTGATAATGCTTATTGGTCTGTCTGGGTTAGGTTAAGGGGATAATGCTTATTGGTCTGGGTTAGGTTAAGGTGATAATGCTTATTGGTCTGTCTGGGTTAGGTTAAGGGGATAATGCTTATTGGTCTGGGTTAGGTTAAGGTGAGAATGCTTATTGGTCTGTCTGGGTTAGGTTAAGGTGATAATGCGTATTGGTCTGGGTTTTGTTTCAGCCTCCAACCAACAATGCCTCCGTCCCTGAAGCCGGCCAGATCAGAGTCCAGCCCAACGTAATCCCCATCCACTGTCAGAACAAGGTACGCCTCACATGGCACTGGGAAGCATATCGCCAACATATAGACTGCATCCAAAAATTGCACCCTATTCCCTATATAGTGCACTACTTTTGACCAGGGTCAATAGGGTTCTGGTCTAAAGTAGTGCACTATGTAGGGAATAGGGTGCCATTTCTGATGCAACCATAACATGAACCTGTAGTTACAGTGAGGGAAAAAAGTATTTGGTCCCCTGCTGATTTTGTACGTTTGCCCACTGACAAAGAAATGATCAGTCTATAATTTTTATGGTAAGTTTATTTGAACAGTGAGAGACAGAATAACAACAAAAAAATCCAGAAAAACACATGCCAAAATGTTATAAATTGATTTGCATTTTTATGAGGGAAATAAGTATTTGACCCCCTCTCAATCAGAATGAGTTCTGGCTCCCAGGTGTCTTTTATACAGGTAACGAGCTGAGATTAGGAGCACACTCTTAAAGGGAGTGCTCCTAATCTCAGTTTGTTACCTGTATAAAAGACACCTGTCCACAGAAGCAATCAATCAATCAGATTCCAAACTCTCCACCATGGCCAAGACCAAAGAGCTCTCCAGGGATGTCAGGGACAAGATTGTAGACCTACACAAGGCTGGAATGGGCTACAAGACCATCGCCAAGCAGCTTGGTGAGAAGGTGACAACAGTTGGTGCGATTATTCGCAAATGGAAGAAACACAAAAGAACTGTCAATCTCCCTCGGTCTGGGGCTCCATGCAAGATCTCACCTCGTGGAGTTGCAATGATCATGAGAACGGTGAGGAATCAGCCCAGAACTACACGGGAGGATCTTGTCAATGATCTCAAGGCAGCTGGGACCATAGTCACCAAGAAAACAATTGGTAACACACTACGCCGTGAAGAACTGAAATCCTGCAGCGCCCGCAAGGTCCCCCTGCTCAAGAAAGCACATATACATGCCCATCTGAAGTTTGCCAATGAACATCTGAATGATTCAGAGGAGAACTGGGTGAAAGTGTTGTGGTCAGATGAGACCAAAATTGAGCTCTTTGGCATCAACTCAACTCGCCGTGTTTGGAGGAGGAGGAATGCTGCCTATGACCACAAGAACACCATCCCCTCCGTCAAACATGGAGGTGGAAACATTATGCTTTGGGGGTGTTTTCTGCTAAGGGGACAGGACAACTTCACTGCATCAAAGGGACGATGGACGGGGCCATGTACCGTCAAATCTTGGGTGAGAACCTCCTTCCCTCAGCCAGGGCATTGAAAATGGGTCGTGGATGGGTATTCCAGCATGACAATGACCCAAAACACATGGCCAAGGCAACAAAGGAGTGGCTCAAGAAGAAGCACATTAAGGTCCTGGAGTGGCCTAGCCAGTCTCCAGAAAGTCTGTGCAGGGAGCTGAAGGTTTGAGTTGCCAAACGTCAGCCTCAAAACCTTAATGACTTGGAGAAGATCTGCAAAGAGGAGTGGAACAAAATCCCTCCTGAGATGTGTGCAAACCTGGTGGCCAACTACAAGAAACGTCTGACCTCTGTGATTGCCAACAAGGGTTTTGCCACCAAGTACTAAGTCATGTTTTGCAGAGGGGTCAAATACTTATTTCCCTCATTAAAATGCAAATCAATTTATAACATTTTTGACATGCATTTTTCTGGATTCTTTTGTTGTTATTCTGTCTCTCACTGTTCAAAATAAACCTACCATTAAAATTATAGACTGATCATGTCTTTGTCAGTGGGCAAACGTACAAAATCAGCAGGGGATCAAATACTTTTTTCCCCTCACTGTATCTCACAAGCAAGCTGTCAGGGGATAAATGCTGTACTTGGTCTCTGTGTGTGCTTTTTAGATGGACATTTTGACCTTAGGAAAAAGATCCAACACTGTTCTGTTATGGCAGCCTACTAACTGTGATGTCATCCTGTCATTCTCTCTACAGAGGGAGGAGGACGCTAGCATGATTGGTGAGATCAAGTACTATGGCATGGGCATGGGGTTCCCCCTCCAATACTACCCCTACTATGGCAAGCTGCTGCACCCCCAGTACCTGCAGCCCCTGGTGGCCATCCAGTTCACCAACCTCACCTTCAACCAGGAGCTGCGTCTCGAGTGCAAAGTATACGGAGCCAACATCGACTACAGCGAGAAAGATCGCTACCAAGGACGCTTTGACGTTAAGTTCACTATCACCAATTTATGACCTCAGCTATGAAAAAATAGCACTTTTCTCTGCCCCCCCTATTTCAAAACAAGTTGATTTGGAGAAATAAAGGAGAAGAAGAAGAAAGAAAAAAAAGAGTTCAATTGAAACACGACTAGTCTTGGAACAAACTTTCATAATATACGGGACCTACACTTAATCTGTGTGCTTTAAACTGGCTTTTCTGCATCATGTCTAGGGTTAGAATGTACATTACACTGGCTTTTCTGCATCATGTCTAGGGTTAGAATGTACATTACACTGGCTTTTCTGCATCATGTCTAGGGTTAGAATGTACATTACAGGAAGAGTAGCAATAGCAAAATATTTATTCTACTGTAAATGAGAATAGTCCTTGAGCCATGGGGACATGTTCATCTATTACTGTAAATAGCAATTCCACTACTGAGATGTAGCGAGCGGTGTTTCAGTGTGTCCCCTAAGTATTCTGCCTAATGTGGTTTTCTAGATATTTTTGGAATGTCCAGTACAGTAGCGGCATAGCGGTCCTTTCCAAGCCATGTTTGTAATTTCCGTTGTCTTATGTCAGTAAGCTTTAGTGGTCCAAGGTGTGCGTATTTAAGTGTTGTGTTTCTGTGTTGTGTGTTTTTTGTGTTAATGTGAGCGTGTGGATGTGTGTTAATGTACTCTTACTAACTGAAAATACTGGCATGGTATGCTCTGATCTCTCTCTAGGTCTGATCTCTCTCTAGGTCTGTGTGTGTGACTGATGTCTCTCTAGGACTGAGTGATCGCTCTCTAGGTCTGATCTCTCAGCA
>NW_028156724.1:7500-17500 GCF_964263955.1 Coregonus lavaretus
AAGGGGCTCCACCGATAGAGGCGAATCCACATGGGGCGGGAGGAACCGTCCGTCCGAACACCGGCACGAGGCCGGCCGACAGGGGCCCTCCCAGGTGGATAACGAATGCCAATCGGTCAGTGTATATGAAACAGGTTCGAGAATAGACAGGGGACATGGGGACATGAGGGTATCCGAAACCAGGCCCTGCCCTGGGCATGAGCACCTCCAGTCGGTCGCCGGAGGGATGGTCCACTTCGGAGCGTTGGAACCATGGTTCTGCGGGACCCAGAACCCTCAAAAAAGCCCATTTACCAACAACCGCACGGGCCGAGAGGTTTGCCATCACCCCCGGATCAATCGGACATGTACGGGTGCTTCACGACAGAGAGGGGCCATGGGGACATGAGGTAGCCGAAACCGGGCCTTCCCCTGGGCATGGGAACGGCCAGTAGGTCCCTGGAGGTATGGTCCACTTCGGAGCGTTGGAACCATGGTTCTGAGGGACCCAGAACCCTCAAACATGCCCGATTCCCAATATCCGCACAGGCCGAGAGGTTTGCCATCACCCCCGGATCAATCCGCCATGGAAGTCTATTCTCTGAAAACGAGGTTTTCAAAATCGCGCCGGTACCTGTCTGGCCGACCTGGAACCGAGTGGGGCTACTACGGGAGAGGCCAAATTATCGACATAAGCCCTGCCACCCGCTGGGCCTGTCTGTGCTCCGCCGTTTGGGGGAAAAAACAGCGATTTCGGTTTTGAAAAAACGACTTAAAACGTTAATAATTCAAAAACTAAAAGTCCAATCAGGATGGGGTTTTTTTGGCGCAAAAGGGCACGAATAGACGCACATTTATATATAAATTAATTCGTTTTTGGAAATTTTTTACTATATTTTAATTATGTTAGAAAAGTGAAAAAAAAAAATAGGGGTCAGAACGGTTGATGTTCCTATACGAGTTAAGAAAAACCCTTTTAGGTAATGGAAGTTCATCATAAAAGAGGATAATAGACCAAATTTGGGACCTCTAGCTCATCGGGAAGTATTTTTAAACATTATTTGAAAAAATCGGAAAAATCGGCCGAAATTGCACTATGTCCCTTCGTGCATGGTAACCCAAATGAGAACCAGGGGGAACGGCTCCTGACTCACACAAGGCCGACATGGGTGCTCTTGGTCGGATTGGGTTGTGGGTCAGACACCCCCACATGGAAGACCGCCGGCGGCCGATGGGAGAACCAGAGACCGACTCCTGGCTCACGGAAGGCCGATTTGGGTGCACTTGGTCGGATTGGGTTGTGGGTCAGACACCCCAACATGGTTGTCCGCCGGCGGACACCAGGAGAACCAGGGACCGACTCCTGCCTCACGGAAGGCCGATTTGATGCACTTTTTTCGGATTGGGGTGGTGGTCAGACACCCCCATATGGAAATCATCCGGTTGACAACAGGAGAACCAGGGACCGACTCCTGCCTCACGGAAGGCCGATTTTGATGCACTTTTCTCGGATTGGGTTGGTGGTCAGACACCCCAACATGGTTGTCCGCCGGCGGACACCAGGAGAACCAGGGACCGACTCCTGGCTCACGGAGGCCGATTTTGATGCACTTTTTTCGGATTGGGGTGGTGGTCAGACACCCCCATATGGAAATCATCCGGTTGACAACAGGAGAACCAGGGACCGACTCCTGGCTCCCGGAAGGCCGATTTTGATGCACTTTTTTCGGATTGGGTTGGTGGTCAGACACCCCCATATGGAAACCATCCGGTTGACACTATGAGAACCAGGGACCGACTCCTGGCTCCCGGAAGGCCGATTTTGATGCACTTTTTTCGGATTGGGTTGGTGGTCAGACACCCCCATATGGAAACCATCCGGTTGACACTATGAGAACCAGGGACCGACTCCTGGCTCCCGGAAGGCCGATTTTGATGCACTTTTTTCGGATTGGGTTGGTGGTCAGACACCCCCATATGGAAACCATCCGGTTGACACTATGAGAACCAGGGACCGACTCCTGGCTCCCGGAAGGCCGATTTTGATGCACTTTTCTCGGATTGGGTTGGTGGTCAGACACCCCCATATGGAAACCATCCGGTTGACACTATGAGAACCAGGGACCGACTCCTGGCTCCCGGAAGGCCGATTTTGATGCACTTTTCTCGGATTGGGTTGGTGGTCAGACACCCCCATATGGAAATCATCCGGTTGACACTATGAGAACCAGGGACCGACTCCTGGCTCCCGGAAGGCCGATTTTGATGCACTTTTCTCGGATTGGGTTGGTGGTCAGACACCCCCATATGGAAATCATCCGGTTGACACTATGAGAACCAGGGACCGACTCCTGGCTCCCGGAAGGCCGATTTTGATGCACTTTTTTCGGATTGGGTTGGTGGTCAGACACCCCCATATGGAAACCATCCGGTTGACACTATGAGAACCAGGGACCGACTCCTGGCTCCCGGAAGGCCGATTTTGATGCACTTTTCTCGGATTGGGTTGGTGGTCAGACACCCCCATATGGAAATCATCCGGTTGACAACAGGAGAACCAGGGACCGACTCCTGGCTCCCGGAAGGCCGATTTTGATGCACTTTTCTCGGATTGGGTTGGTGGTCAGACACCCCCATATGGAAATCATCCGGTTGACAACAGGAGAACCAGGGACCGACTCCTGGCTCCCGGAAGGCCGATTTTGATGCACTTTTCTCGGATTGGGTTGGTGGTCAGACACCCCCATATGGAAATCATCCGGTTGACACTATGAGAACCAGGGACCGACTCCTGGCTCCCGGAAGGCCGATTTTGATGCACTTTTCTCGGATTGGGTTGGTGGTCAGACACCCCCATATGGAAATCATCCGGTTGACACTATGAGAACCAGGGACCGACTCCTGGCTCCCGGAAGGCCGATTTTGATGCACTTTTCTCGGATTGGGTTGGTGGTCAGACACCCCCATATGGAAATCATCCGGTTCTATGAGAACCAGGGACCGACTCCTGGCTCCCGGAAGGCCGATTTTGATGCACTTTTCTCGGATTGGGTTGGTGGTCAGACACCCCCATATGGAAATCATCCGGTTGACACTATGAGAACCAGGGACCGACTCCTGGCTCCCGGAAGGCCGATTTTGATGCACTTTTTTCGGATTGGGTTGGTGGTCAGACACCCCCATATGGAAACCATCCGGTTGACACTATGAGAACCAGGGACCGACTCCTGGCTCCCGGAAGGCCGATTTTGATGCACTTTTCTCGGATTGGGTTGGTGGTCAGACACCCCCATATGGAAATCATCCGGTTGACAACAGGAGAACCAGGGACCGACTCCTGGCTCCCGGAAGGCCGATTTTGATGCACTTTTCTCGGATTGGGTTGGTGGTCAGACACCCCCATATGGAAATCATCCGGTTGACAACAGGAGAACCAGGGACCGACTCCTGGCTCCCGGAAGGCCGATTTTGATGCACTTTTCTCGGATTGGGTTGGTGGTCAGACACCCCCATATGGAAATCATCCGGTTGACAACAGGAGAACCAGGGACCGACTCCTGGCTCCCGGAAGGCCGATTTTGATGCACTTTTCTCGGATTGGGTTGGTGGTCAGACACCCCCATATGGAAATCATCCGGTTGACAACAGGAGAACCAGGGACCGACTCCTGGCTCCCGGAAGGCCGATTTTGATGCACTTTTCTCGGATTGGGTTGGTGGTCAGACACCCCCATATGGAAATCATCCGGTTGACATTAGGAGAACCAGGGACCGACTCCTGGCTCCCGGAAGGCCGATTTTGATGCACTTTTCTCGGATTGGGTTGGTGGTCAGACACCCCCATATGGAAATCATCCGGTTGACATTAGGAGAACCAGGGACCGACTCCTGGCTCCCGGAAGGCCGATTTTGATGCACTTTTCTCGGATTGGGTTGGTGGTCAGACACCCCCATATGGAAATCATCCGGTTGACAACAGGAGAACCAGGGACCGACTCCTGGCTCCCGGAAGGCCGATTTTGATGCACTTTTCTCGGATTGGGTTGGTGGTCAGACACCCCCATATGGAAATCATCCGGTTGACAACAGGAGAACCAGGGACCGACTCCTGGCTCCCGGAAGGCCGATTTTGATGCACTTTTCTCGGATTGGGTTGGTGGTCAGACACCCCCATATGGAAATCATCCGGTTGACAACAGGAGAACCAGGGACCGACTCCTGGCTCCCGGAAGGCCGATTTTGATGCACTTTTCTCGGATTGGGTTGGTGGTCAGACACCCCCATATGGAAATCATCCGGTTGACATTAGGAGAACCAGGGACCGACTCCTGGCTCCCGGAAGGCCGATTTTGATGCACTTTTCTCGGATTGGGTTGGTGGTCAGACACCCCCATATGGAAATCATCCGGTTGACATTAGGAGAACCAGGGACCGACTCCTGGCTCCCGGAAGGCCGATTTTGATGCACTTTTCTCGGATTGGGTTGGTGGTCAGACACCCCCATATGGAAACCATCCGGTTGACACCAGGAGAACCAGGGACCGACTCCTGGCTCCCGGAAGGCCGATTTTGATGCACTTTTTTCGGATTGGGTTGGTGGTCAGACACCCCCATATGGAAATCATCCGGTTGACATTAGGAGAACCAGGGACCGACTCCT
This sequence comes from Coregonus lavaretus, assembly GCF_964263955.1. NCBI lineage: Eukaryota > Metazoa > Chordata > Actinopteri > Salmoniformes > Salmonidae > Coregonus > Coregonus lavaretus. The sequence continues at coordinate 12,139 of NW_028156724.1, forward strand.
GGCTCCCGGAAGGCCGATTTTGATGCACTTTTCTCGGATTGGGTTGGTGGTCAGACACCCCCATATGGAAATCATCCGGTTGACATTAGGAGAACCAGGGACCGACTCCTGGCTCCCGGAAGGCCGATTTTGATGCACTTTTCTCGGATTGGGTTGGTGGTCAGACACCCCCATATGGAAATCATCCGGTTGACATTAGGAGAACCAGGGACCGACTCCTGGCTCCCGGAAGGCCGATTTTGATGCACTTTTCTCGGATTGGGTTGGTGGTCAGACACCCCCATATGGAAACCATCCGGTTGACACCAGGAGAACCAGGGACCGACTCCTGGCTCCCGGAAGGCCGATTTTGATGCACTTTTCTCGGATTGGGTTGGTGGTCAGACACCCCCATATGGAAATCATCCGGTTGACATTAGGAGAACCAGGGACCGACTCCTGGCTCCCGGAAGGCCGATTTTGATGCACTTTTCTCGGATTGGGTTGGTGGTCAGACACCCCCATATGGTAAACCGCCGGCGGACACTAGGAGAACCAGGGGAGGCTATTACCTCACACATGGGGGTTTTGGGTGCCCTTGGCCGGCTTGGGGGTGACCCCAAGAGTGGGTCCAAGACCCCACACCCGGATCCATCCACAGGGGGGCGCCACATGTCATTTTAAGCCTGATTTCACTAGGGGAACCAGGGGATGATCTTAACTCACAAATGGGGGTTTTGGGTGCCCATGGCCGGCTTGGGGGTGACCCCAAGAAGGGGTCCAAGCACCCCCATCCAGATCCATCCACAGGGGGGCGCCACAGGTCACTTTAGGCCGGATTTCACTATGGGGACCCAGGGGAGGCTGTTCACTCACACATGGGGGTTTTGGGTGCCCATGGTCGGCATGGCTGGCTTGGAGGAGACCCCAAGAAGGGGTCCAAGCACCCCCATCCAGATCCATCCACAGGGGGGCGCCACAGGTCATTTTAGGCCGGATTTCACTATGGGGACCCAGGGGAGGCTGTTCACTCACACATGGGGGTTTTGGGTGCCCATGGTCGGCATGGCTGGCTTGGAGGAGACCCCAAGAAGGGGTCCAAGCACCCCCATCCAGATCCATCCACAGGGGGGCGCCACAGGTCATTTTAGGCCGGATTTCACTATGGGGACCCAGGGGAGGCTGTTCACTCACACATGGGGGTTTTGGGTGCCCATGGTCGGCATGGCTGGCTTGGGGGAGACCCCAAGAAGGGGTCCAAGCACCCACAGCCGAATCCATCCACAGGGGGGCGCCACAGGTCACTTTAGGCCGGATTTCACTAGGGGTACACTGGGGAGGCTGTTCACTCACACATGGGGGTTTTGGGTGCCCTTGGTCGGCATGGCTGGCTTGGAGGAGACCCCAAGAAGGGGTCCAAGCACCCCCACCAAGATCCATCCACAGGGGGGCGCCACAGGTCACTTTAAGCCTGATTTCACTATGGGGACCCAGGGGAGGCTTTTCACTCACACATGGGGGTTTTGGGTGCCCTTGGTCGGCATGGCTGGCTTGGGGGGGACCCCAAGAAGGGGTCCAAGACCCCACAGCCGGATCCATCCACAGGGGGGCGCCACAGGTCATTGTAGGCCGGATTTCACTATGGGGACCCAGGGGAGGCTTTTCACTCACACATGGGGGTTTTGGGTGCCCATGGTCGGCATGGCTGGCTTGGGGGGGACCCCAAGAAGGGGTCCAAGACCCCACAGCCGGATCCATCCACAGGGGGGCGCCACATGTCACTTTAGGCCGGATTTCACTATGGGTACCCAGGGGAGGCTGTTCACTCACACATGGGGGTTTTGGGTGCCCATTGAAGGCATGGCCAGCTTGGGGGGGACCCCAAGAAGGGGTCCAAGCACCCACAGCCGGATCTATCCACAGGGGGGCGCCACATGTCATTTTAAGCCTGATTTCACTATGGGTACCCAGGGGAGGCTGTTCACTCACACATGGGGGTTTGGGGTGCCCATGGTCGGCATGGATGGCTTGGGGGGGACCCCAAGAAGGGGTCCAAGCACCCACAGCCGGATCTATCCACAGGGGGGCGCCACATGTCATTTTAAGCCTGATTTCACTATGGGTACCCAGGGGAGGCTGTTCACTCACACATGGGGGTTTTGGGTGCCCATGGTCGGCATGGCTGGCTTGGAGGAGACCCCAAGAAGGGGTCCAAGCACCCACAGCCGAATCCATCCACAGGGGGGCGCCACAGGTCACTTTATGCCGGATTTCACTATGGGGACACAGGGGAGGCTGTTCACTCACACATGGGGGTTTTGGGTGCCCATGGCCGGCATGGCTGGCTTGGGGGGGACCCCGAGAAGGGGTCCAAGCACCCACAGCCGAATCCATCCACAGGGGGGCGCCACAGGTCACTTTAAGCCTGATTTCACTATGGGTACACTGGGGAGGCTGTTCACTCACACATGGGGGTTTTGGGTGCCCATGGCCGGCATGGCTGGCTTGGGGGGGACCCCGAGAAGGGGTCCAAGCACCCACAGCCGAATCCATCCACAGGGGGGCGCCACAGGTCACTTTAAGCCTGATTTCACTATGGGTACACTGGGGAGGCTGTTCACTCACACATGGGGGTTTTGGGTGCCCATGGTCGGCATGGCTGGCTTGGAGGAGACCCCAAGAAGGGGTCCAAGCACCCCCACCAAGATCCATCCACAGGGGGGCGCCACAGGTCACTTTAAGCCTGATTTCACTATGGGTACACTGGGGAGGCTGTTCACTCACACATGGGGGTTTTGGGTGCCCATGGTCGGCATGGCTGGCTTGGAGGAGACCCCAAGAAGGGGTCCAAGCACCCCCACCAAGATCCATCCACAGGGGGGCGCCACAGGTCACTTTAAGCCTGATTTCACTATGGGTACACTGGGGAGGCTGTTCACTCACACATGGGGGTTTTGGGTGCCCATGGCCGGCATGGCTGGCTTGGGGGAGACCCCAAGAAGGGGTCCAAGCACCCCCACCAAGATCCATCCACAGGGGGGCGCCACAGGTCACTTTAAGCCTGATTTCACTATGGGTACACTGGGGAGGCTGTTCACTCACACATGGGGGTTTTGGGTGCCCATGGTCGGCATGGCTGGCTTGGAGGAGACCCCAAGAAGGGGTCCAAGCACCCCCACCAAGATCCATCCACAGGGGGGCGCCACAGGTCACTTTAAGCCTGATTTCACTATGGGTACACTGGGGAGGCTGTTCACTCACACATGGGGGTTTTGGGTGCCCATGGCCGGCATGGCTGGCTTGGGGGAGACCCCAAGAAGGGGTCCAAGCACCCCCACCAAGATCCATCCACAGGGGGGCGCCACAGGTCACTTTAAGCCTGATTTCACTATGGGTACACTGGGGAGGCTGTTCACTCACACATGGGGGTTTTGGGTGCCCATGGTCGGCATGGCTGGCTTGGAGGAGACCCCAAGAAGGGGTCCAAGCACCCCCACCAAGATCCATCCACAGGGGGGCGCCACAGGTCACTTTAAGCCTGATTTCACTATGGGTACACTGGGGAGGCTGTTCACTCACACATGGGGGTTTTGGGTGCCCATGGCCGGCATGGCTGGCTTGGGGGAGACCCCAAGAAGGGGTCCAAGCACCCCCACCAAGATCCATCCACAGGGGGGCGCCACAGGTCACTTTAAGCCTGATTTCACTATGGGTACACTGGGGAGGCTGTTCACTCACACATGGGGGTTTTGGGTGCCCATGGCCGGCATGGCTGGCTTGGGGGAGACCCCAAGAAGGGGTCCAAGCACCCCCACCAAGATCCATCCACAGGGGGGCGCCACAGGTCACTTTAAGCCTGATTTCACTAGGGGGACACTGGGGAGGCTGTTCACTCACACATGGGGGTTTTGGGTGCCCATGGCCGGCATGGCTGGCTTGGGGGAGACCCCAAGAAGGGGTCCAAGCACCCCCACCAAGATCCATCCACAGGGGGGCGCCACAGGTCACTTTAAGCCTGATTTCACTAGGGGGACACTGGGGAGGCTGTTCACTCACACATGGGGGTTTTGGGTGCCCATGGCCGGCATGGCTGGCTTGGGGGAGACCCCAAGAAGGGGTCCAAGCACCCCCACCAAGATCCATCCACAGGGGGGCGCCACAGGTCATTTTCACTAGGAGAACCAGGGGAGGGCTCCTGACTCACACATGGGCATTCTGGGTGCCCATGGCTGGGATGGGTGAGACAGAGTCCAGCCCTCCACACACAAAAGTGATCCAGCAGGCCAGAAGAAAGGGGAGAGAGAGAGAGAGAGAACAAATAATACATGGGCACAGAGCAGCCAGCCTCCATTGGAGCTGCCTGCACAGTGCTGCCCTCCTGTGGGAAAGGTTCACACACACACTCACTCACTCACTCACAGACACACACAGACAAACCTATTCACTTGGGCCTTCTCCCTCATGCCCTGCTGACATCCATGCAGGCCCACATTGACCTTTGTGACCTCTGGAGCTCCATGCACCTTGTTCTAAACTCCCTGCCTAGTAAAGGGCATCTCCCATGGGCATGAGAGTACAGCTCACTCCCCTGGAGCACCATGCCTCTTTTTAATCACTCTCTCCCTATTAAAACCCTCTCTCCCATGGGCTTGAGAGTACAGCTTACTCCCTTGACCTCCAGAGGTATAGGAGGCCAAAAAAAAAGGGGGACAGAGCAGACAGCCCCCAAAGGGGATGCCTGCTCTGCCCCCCTATGAGACAGGTTCACTCACTCACACAGACACACCTATTCACTTGGGCCTTCTCCCTCATGCCCTGCTGACATCCATGCAGGCCCACATTGACCTTTGTGACCTCTGGAGCTCCATGCCTCTTTTTAAACTCTCTCTTCCCATTAAAAGCCTCTCTCACATGGGCTTGAGAGTACAGCTTACTCCCTTGACCTCCAGAGGTATAGGAGGCCAAAAAAAAAGGGGGACAGAGCAGACAGCCCCCAAAGGGGATGCCTGCTCTGCCCCCCTATGAGACAGGTTCACTCACTCACACAGACACACCTATTCACTTGGGCCTTCTCTCTGTGGCCCTGCTGACAGCCATGCAGGCCCACATTGACCTTTGTGACCTCTGGAGCTCATTGCCTCCATCTCTACACTCCATGCCCAGTGAAACCCTCTCTCACTCGGCCTGAGACTGCAGCTCACTCCCTGGATGGCCTGGGCTCCAGAACCACGACCACCAAGCCCACACTCCCTGCCCAGTGAAACCCTCTCTCACTCGGCCTGAGACTGCAGCTCACTCCCTGGATGGCCTGGGCTCCAGAACCACGACCACCAAGCCCACACTCCCTGCCCACTCAAACCCTCTCTCACTCGGCCTCAGACTG
>NW_028156724.1:27500-35609 GCF_964263955.1 Coregonus lavaretus
TAATTCAAAAACTAAAAGTCCAATCAGGATGGGGTTTTTTGGCGCAAAAGGGCACGAATAGACGCACATTTATATATAAATTAATTCGTTTTTGGAAATTTTTTACTATATTTTAATTATGTTAGAAAAGTGAAAAAAAAAAATAGGGGTCAGAACGGTTGATGTTCCTATACGAGTTAAGAAAAAACCCTTTTAGTAATGGAAGTTCATCATAAAAGAGGATAATAGACCAAATTTGGGACCTCTAGCTCATCGGGAAGTATTTTAAACATTATTTGAAAAAATCGGAAAAATCGGCCGAAATTGCACTATGTCCCTTCGTGCATGGTAACCCAAATGAGAACCAGGGGGAACGGCTCCTGACTCACACAAGGCCGACATGGGTGCTCTTGGTCGGATTGGGTTGTGGGTCAGACACCCCCACATGGAAGACCGCCGGCGGCCGATGGGAGAACCAGAGACCGACTCCTGGCTCACGGAAGGCCGATTTGGGTGCACTTGGTCGGATTGGGTTGTGGGTCAGACACCCCAACATGGTTGTCCGCCGGCGGACACCAGGAGAACCAGGGACCGACTCCTGCCTCACGGAAGGCCGATTTGATGCACTTTTTTCGGATTGGGGTGGTGGTCAGACACCCCCATATGGAAATCATCCGGTTGACAACAGGAGAACCAGGGACCGACTCCTGCCTCACGGAAGGCCGATTTTGATGCACTTTTCTCGGATTGGGTTGGTGGTCAGACACCCCAACATGGTTGTCCGCCGGCGGACACCAGGAGAACCAGGGACCGACTCCTGGCTCACGGAGGCCGATTTTGATGCACTTTTTTCGGATTGGGGTGGTGGTCAGACACCCCCATATGGAAATCATCCGGTTGACAACAGGAGAACCAGGGACCGACTCCTGGCTCCCGGAAGGCCGATTTTGATGCACTTTTTCGGATTGGGTTGGTGGTCAGACACCCCCATATGGAACCATCCGGTTGACACTATGAGAACCAGGGACCGACTCCTGGCTCCCGGAAGGCCGATTTTGATGCACTTTTTTCGGATTGGGTTGGTGGTCAGACACCCCCATATGGAAACCATCCGGTTGACACTATGAGAACCAGGGACCGACTCCTGGCTCCCGGAAGGCCGATTTTGATGCACTTTTTCGGATTGGGTTGGTGGTCAGACACCCCCATATGGAAACCATCCGGTTGACACTATGAGAACCAGGGACCGACTCCTGGCTCCCGGAAGGCCGATTTTGATGCACTTTTCTCGGATTGGGTTGGTGGTCAGACACCCCCATATGGAAACCATCCGGTTGACACTATGAGAACCAGGGACCGACTCCTGGCTCCCGGAAGGCCGATTTTGATGCACTTTTCTCGGATTGGGTTGGTGGTCAGACACCCCCATATGGAAATCATCCGGTTGACACTATGAGAACCAGGGACCGACTCCTGGCTCCCGGAAGGCCGATTTTGATGCACTTTTCTCGGATTGGGTTGGTGGTCAGACACCCCATATGGAAATCATCCGGTTGACACTATGAGAACCAGGGACCGACTCCTGGCTCCCGGAAGGCCGATTTTGATGCACTTTTTTCGGATTGGGTTGGTGGTCAGACACCCCCATATGGAAACCATCCGGTTGACACTATGAGAACCAGGGACCGACTCCTGGCTCCCGGAAGGCCGATTTTGATGCACTTTTCTCGGATTGGGTTGGTGGTCAGACACCCCCATATGGAAATCATCCGGTTGACAACAGGAGAACCAGGGACCGACTCCTGGCTCCCGGAAGGCCGATTTTGATGCACTTTTCTCGGATTGGGTTGGTGGTCAGACACCCCCATATGGAAATCATCCGGTTGACAACAGGAGAACCAGGGACCGACTCCTGGCTCCCGGAAGGCCGATTTTGATGCACTTTTCTCGGATTGGGTTGGTGGTCAGACACCCCCATATGGAAATCATCCGGTTGACAACAGGAGAACCAGGGACCGACTCCTGGCTCCCGGAAGGCCGATTTTGATGCACTTTTCTCGGATTGGGTTGGTGGTCAGACACCCCCATATGGAAATCATCCGGTTGACAACAGGAGAACCAGGGACCGACTCCTGGCTCCCGGAAGGCCGATTTTGATGCACTTTTCTCGGATTGGGTTGGTGGTCAGACACCCCCATATGGAAATCATCCGGTTGACATTAGGAGAACCAGGGACCGACTCCTGGCTCCCGGAAGGCCGATTTTGATGCACTTTTCTCGGATTGGGTTGGTGGTCAGACACCCCCATATGGAAATCATCCGGTTGACATTAGGAGAACCAGGGACCGACTCCTGGCTCCCGGAAGGCCGATTTTGATGCACTTTTCTCGGATTGGGTTGGTGGTCAGACACCCCCATATGGAAATCATCCGGTTGACAACAGGAGAACCAGGGACCGACTCCTGGCTCCCGGAAGGCCGATTTTGATGCACTTTTCTCGGATTGGGTTGGTGGTCAGACACCCCCATATGGAAATCATCCGGTTGACAACAGGAGAACCAGGGACCGACTCCTGGCTCCCGGAAGGCCGATTTTGATGCACTTTTCTCGGATTGGGTTGGTGGTCAGACACCCCCATATGGAAATCATCCGGTTGACAACAGGAGAACCAGGGACCGACTCCTGGCTCCCGGAAGGCCGATTTTGATGCACTTTTCTCGGATTGGGTTGGTGGTCAGACACCCCCATATGGAAATCATCCGGTTGACATTAGGAGAACCAGGGACCGACTCCTGGCTCCCGGAAGGCCGATTTTGATGCACTTTTCTCGGATTGGGTTGGTGGTCAGACACCCCCATATGGAAATCATCCGGTTGACATTAGGAGAACCAGGGACCGACTCCTGGCTCCCGGAAGGCCGATTTTGATGCACTTTTCTCGGATTGGGTTGGTGGTCAGACACCCCCATATGGAAACCATCCGGTTGACACCAGGAGAACCAGGGACCGACTCCTGGCTCCCGGAAGGCCGATTTTGATGCACTTTTTTCGGATTGGGTTGGTGGTCAGACACCCCCATATGGAAATCATCCGGTTGACATTAGGAGAACCAGGGACCGACTCCTGGCTCCCGGAAGGCCGATTTTGATGCACTTTTCTCGGATTGGGTTGGTGGTCAGACACCCCCATATGGAAATCATCCGGTTGACATTAGGAGAACCAGGGACCGACTCCTGGCTCCCGGAAGGCCGATTTTGATGCACTTTTCTCGGATTGGGTTGGTGGTCAGACACCCCCATATGGAAATCATCCGGTTGACATTAGGAGAACCAGGGACCGACTCCTGGCTCCCGGAAGGCCGATTTTGATGCACTTTTCTCGGATTGGGTTGGTGGTCAGACACCCCCATATGGAAACCATCCGGTTGACACCAGGAGAACCAGGGACCGACTCCTGGCTCCCGGAAGGCCGATTTTGATGCACTTTTCTCGGATTGGGTTGGTGGTCAGACACCCCCATATGGAAATCATCCGGTTGACATTAGGAGAACCAGGGACCGACTCCTGGCTCCCGGAAGGCCGATTTTGATGCACTTTTCTCGGATTGGGTTGGTGGTCAGACACCCCCATATGGTAAACCGCCGGCGGACACTAGGAGAACCAGGGGAGGCTATTACCTCACACATGGGGGTTTTGGGTGCCCTTGGCCGGCTTGGGGGTGACCCCAAGAGTGGGTCCAAGACCCCACACCCGGATCCATCCACAGGGGGGCGCCACATGTCATTTTAAGCCTGATTTCACTAGGGGAACCAGGGGATGATCTTAACTCACAAATGGGGGTTTTGGGTGCCCATGGCCGGCTTGGGGGTGACCCCAAGAAGGGGTCCAAGCACCCCCATCCAGATCCATCCACAGGGGGGCGCCACAGGTCACTTTAGGCCGGATTTCACTATGGGGACCCAGGGGAGGCTGTTCACTCACACATGGGGGTTTTGGGTGCCCATGGTCGGCATGGCTGGCTTGGAGGAGACCCCAAGAAGGGGTCCAAGCACCCCCATCCAGATCCATCCACAGGGGGCGCCACAGGTCATTTTAGGCCGGATTTCACTATGGGGACCCAGGGGAGGCTGTTCACTCACACATGGGGGTTTTGGGTGCCCATGGTCGGCATGGCTGGCTTGGAGGAGACCCCAAGAAGGGGTCCAAGCACCCCCATCCAGATCCATCCACAGGGGGGCGCCACAGGTCATTTTAGGCCGGATTTCACTATGGGGACCCAGGGGAGGCTGTTCACTCACACATGGGGGTTTTGGGTGCCCATGGTCGGCATGGCTGGCTTGGGGGAGACCCCAAGAAGGGGTCCAAGCACCCACAGCCGAATCCATCCACAGGGGGGCGCCACAGGTCACTTTAGGCCGGATTTCACTAGGGGTACACTGGGGAGGCTGTTCACTCACACATGGGGGTTTTGGGTGCCCTTGGTCGGCATGGCTGGCTTGGAGGAGACCCCAAGAAGGGGTCCAAGCACCCCCACCAAGATCCATCCACAGGGGGGCGCCACAGGTCACTTTAAGCCTGATTTCACTATGGGGACCCAGGGGAGGCTTTTCACTCACACATGGGGGTTTTGGGTGCCCTTGGTCGGCATGGCTGGCTTGGGGGGGACCCCAAGAAGGGGTCCAAGACCCCACAGCCGGATCCATCCACAGGGGGGCGCCACAGGTCATTGTAGGCCGGATTTCACTATGGGGACCCAGGGGAGGCTTTTCACTCACACATGGGGGTTTTGGGTGCCCATGGTCGGCATGGCTGGCTTGGGGGGGACCCCAAGAAGGGGTCCAAGACCCCACAGCCGGATCCATCCACAGGGGGCGCCACATGTCACTTTAGGCCGGATTTCACTATGGGTACCCAGGGGAGGCTGTTCACTCACACATGGGGGTTTTGGGTGCCCATTGAAGGCATGGCCAGCTTGGGGGGGACCCCAAGAAGGGGTCCAAGCACCCACAGCCGGATCTATCCACAGGGGGGCGCCACATGTCATTTTAAGCCTGATTTCACTATGGGTACCCAGGGGAGGCTGTTCACTCACACATGGGGGTTTGGGGTGCCCATGGTCGGCATGGATGGCTTGGGGGGACCCCAAGAAGGGGTCCAAGCACCCACAGCCGGATCTATCCACAGGGGGGCGCCACATGTCATTTTAAGCCTGATTTCACTATGGGTACCCAGGGGAGGCTGTTCACTCACACATGGGGGTTTTGGGTGCCCATGGTCGGCATGGCTGGCTTGGAGGAGACCCCAAGAAGGGGTCCAAGCACCCACAGCCGAATCCATCCACAGGGGGGCGCCACAGGTCACTTTATGCCGGATTTCACTATGGGGACACAGGGGAGGCTGTTCACTCACACATGGGGGTTTTGGGTGCCCATGGCCGGCATGGCTGGCTTGGGGGGGACCCCGAGAAGGGGTCCAAGCACCCACAGCCGAATCCATCCACAGGGGGGCGCCACAGGTCACTTTAAGCCTGATTTCACTATGGGTACACTGGGGAGGCTGTTCACTCACACATGGGGGTTTTGGGTGCCCATGGCCGGCATGGCTGGCTTGGGGGGGACCCCGAGAAGGGGTCCAAGCACCCACAGCCGAATCCATCCACAGGGGGGCGCCACAGGTCACTTTAAGCCTGATTTCACTATGGGTACACTGGGGAGGCTGTTCACTCACACATGGGGGTTTTGGGTGCCCATGGTCGGCATGGCTGGCTTGGAGGAGACCCCAAGAAGGGGTCCAAGCACCCCCACCAAGATCCATCCCACAGGGGGGCGCCACAGGTCACTTTAAGCCTGATTTCACTATGGGTACACTGGGGAGGCTGTTCACTCACACATGGGGGTTTTGGGTGCCCATGGTCGGCATGGCTGGCTTGGAGGAGACCCCAAGAAGGGGTCCAAGCACCCCCACCAAGATCCATCCACAGGGGGGCGCCACAGGTCACTTTAAGCCTGATTTCACTATGGGTACACTGGGGAGGCTGTTCACTCACACATGGGGGTTTTGGGTGCCCATGGCCGGCATGGCTGGCTTGGGGGAGACCCCAAGAAGGGGTCCAAGCACCCCCACCAAGATCCATCCACAGGGGGCGCCACAGGTCACTTTAAGCCTGATTTCACTATGGGTACACTGGGAGGCTGTTCACTCACACATGGGGGTTTTGGGTGCCCATGGTCGGCATGGCTGGCTTGGAGGAGACCCCAAGAAGGGGTCCAAGCACCCCCACCAAGATCCATCCACAGGGGGGCGCCACAGGTCACTTTAAGCCTGATTTCACTATGGGTACACTGGGGAGGCTGTTCACTCACACATGGGGGTTTTGGGTGCCCATGGTCGGCATGGCTGGCTTGGAGGAGACCCCAAGAAGGGGTCCAAGCACCCCCACCAAGATCCATCCACAGGGGGGCGCCACAGGTCACTTTAAGCCTGATTTCACTATGGGTACACTGGGGAGGCTGTTCACTCACACATGGGGGTTTTGGGTGCCCATGGTCGGCATGGCTGGCTTGGAGGAGACCCCAAGAAGGGGTCCAAGCACCCCCACCAAGATCCATCCACAGGGGGGCGCCACAGGTCACTTTAAGCCTGATTTCACTATGGGTACACTGGGGAGGCTGTTCACTCACACATGGGGGTTTTGGGTGCCCATGGCCGGCATGGCTGGCTTGGGAGAGACCCCAAGAAGGGGTCCAAGCACCCCCACCAAGATCCATCCACAGGGGGGCGCCACAGGTCACTTTAAGCCTGATTTCACTATGGGTACACTGGGGAGGCTGTTCACTCACACATGGGGGTTTTGGGTGCCCATGGTCGGCATGGCTGGCTTGGAGGAGACCCCAAGAAGGGGTCCAAGCACCCCCACCAAGATCCATCCACAGGGGGGCGCCACAGGTCACTTTAAGCCTGATTTCACTATGGGTACACTGGGGAGGCTGTTCACTCACACATGGGGGTTTTGGGTGCCCATGGTCGGCATGGCTGGCTTGGAGGAGACCCCAAGAAGGGGTCCAAGCACCCCCACCAAGATCCATCCACAGGGGGGCGCCACAGGTCACTTTAAGCCTGATTTCACTATGGGTACACTGGGGAGGCTGTTCACTCACACATGGGGGTTTTGGGTGCCCATGGCCGGCATGGCTGGCTTGGGGGAGACCCCAAGAAGGGGTCCAAGCACCCCCACCAAGATCCATCCACAGGGGGGCGCCACAGGTCACTTTAAGCCTGATTTCACTATGGGTACACTGGGGAGGCTGTTCACTCACACATGGGGGTTTTGGGTGCCCATGGTCGGCATGGCTGGCTTGGAGGAGACCCCAAGAAGGGGTCCAAGCACCCCCACCAAGATCCATCCACAGGGGGGCGCCACAGGTCACTTTAAGCCTGATTTCACTATGGGTACACTGGGGAGGCTGTTCACTCACACATGGGGGTTTTGGGTGCCCATGGCCGGCATGGCTGGCTTGGGGAGACCCCAAGAAGGGGTCCAAGCACCCCCACCAAGATCCATCCACAGGGGGCGCCACAGGTCACTTTAAGCCTGATTTCACTATGGGTACACTGGGGAGGCTGTTCACTCACACATGGGGGTTTTGGGTGCCCATGGCCGGCATGGCTGGCTTGGAGGAGACCCCAAGAAGGGGTCCAAGCACCCCCACCAAGATCCATCCACAGGGGGGCGCCACAGGTCACTTTAAGCCTGATTTCACTATGGGTACACTGGGGAGGCTGTTCACTCACACATGGGGGTTTTGGGTGCCCATGGTCGGCATGGCTGGCTTGGAGGAGACCCCAAGAAGGGGTCCAAGCACCCCCACCAAGATCCATCCACAGGGGGGCGCCACAGGTCACTTTAAGCCTGATTTCACTATGGGTACACTGGGGAGGCTGTTCACTCACACATGGGGGTTTTGGGTGCCCATGGCCGGCATGGCTGGCTTGGAGGAGACCCCAAGAAGGGGTCCAAGCACCCCCACCAAGATCCATCCACAGGGGGGCGCCACAGGTCACTTTAAGCCTGATTTCACTATGGGTTACACTGGGGAGGCTGTTCACTCACACATGGGGGTTTTGGGTGCCCA
>NW_028156723.1:2500-12500 GCF_964263955.1 Coregonus lavaretus
AAAAACCCTTTTAGGTAATGGAAGTTCATCATAAAAGAGGATAATAGACCAAATTTGGGACCTCTAGCTCATCGGGAAGTATTTTTAAACATTATTTGAAAAAATCGGAAAAATCGGCCGAAATTGCACTATGTCCCTTCGTGCATGGTAACCCAAATGAGAACCAGGGGGAACGGCTCCTGACTCACACAAGGCCGACATGGGTGCTCTTGGTCGGATTGGGTTGTGGGTCAGACACCCCCACATGGAAGACCGCCGGCGGCCGATGGGAGAACCAGAGACCGACTCCTGGCTCACGGAAGGCCGATTTGGGTGCACTTGGTCGGATTGGGTTGTGGGTCAGACACCCCAACATGGTTGTCCGCCGGCGGACACCAGGAGAACCAGGGACCGACTCCTGCCTCACGGAAGGCCGATTTGATGCACTTTTTTCGGATTGGGGTGGTGGTCAGACACCCCCATATGGAAATCATCCGGTTGACAACAGGAGAACCAGGGACCGACTCCTGCCTCACGGAAGGCCGATTTTGATGCACTTTTCTCGGATTGGGTTGGTGGTCAGACACCCCAACATGGTTGTCCGCCGGCGGACACCAGGAGAACCAGGGACCGACTCCTGGCTCACGGAGGCCGATTTTGATGCACTTTTTTCGGATTGGGGTGGTGGTCAGACACCCCCATATGGAAATCATCCGGTTGACAACAGGAGAACCAGGGACCGACTCCTGGCTCCCGGAAGGCCGATTTTGATGCACTTTTTTCGGATTGGGTTGGTGGTCAGACACCCCCATATGGAAACCATCCGGTTGACACTATGAGAACCAGGGACCGACTCCTGGCTCCCGGAAGGCCGATTTTGATGCACTTTTTTCGGATTGGGTTGGTGGTCAGACACCCCCATATGGAAACCATCCGGTTGACACTATGAGAACCAGGGACCGACTCCTGGCTCCCGGAAGGCCGATTTTGATGCACTTTTTTCGGATTGGGTTGGTGGTCAGACACCCCCATATGGAAACCATCCGGTTGACACTATGAGAACCAGGGACCGACTCCTGGCTCCCGGAAGGCCGATTTTGATGCACTTTTCTCGGATTGGGTTGGTGGTCAGACACCCCCATATGGAAACCATCCGGTTGACACTATGAGAACCAGGGACCGACTCCTGGCTCCCGGAAGGCCGATTTTGATGCACTTTTCTCGGATTGGGTTGGTGGTCAGACACCCCCATATGGAAATCATCCGGTTGACACTATGAGAACCAGGGACCGACTCCTGGCTCCCGGAAGGCCGATTTTGATGCACTTTTCTCGGATTGGGTTGGTGGTCAGACACCCCCATATGGAAATCATCCGGTTGACACTATGAGAACCAGGGACCGACTCCTGGCTCCCGGAAGGCCGATTTTGATGCACTTTTTTCGGATTGGGTTGGTGGTCAGACACCCCCATATGGAAACCATCCGGTTGACACTATGAGAACCAGGGACCGACTCCTGGCTCCCGGAAGGCCGATTTTGATGCACTTTTCTCGGATTGGGTTGGTGGTCAGACACCCCCATATGGAAATCATCCGGTTGACAACAGGAGAACCAGGGACCGACTCCTGGCTCCCGGAAGGCCGATTTTGATGCACTTTTCTCGGATTGGGTTGGTGGTCAGACACCCCCATATGGAAATCATCCGGTTGACAACAGGAGAACCAGGGACCGACTCCTGGCTCCCGGAAGGCCGATTTTGATGCACTTTTCTCGGATTGGGTTGGTGGTCAGACACCCCCATATGGAAATCATCCGGTTGACACTATGAGAACCAGGGACCGACTCCTGGCTCCCGGAAGGCCGATTTTGATGCACTTTTCTCGGATTGGGTTGGTGGTCAGACACCCCCATATGGAAATCATCCGGTTGACACTATGAGAACCAGGGACCGACTCCTGGCTCCCGGAAGGCCGATTTTGATGCACTTTTCTCGGATTGGGTTGGTGGTCAGACACCCCCATATGGAAATCATCCGGTTGACACTATGAGAACCAGGGACCGACTCCTGGCTCCCGGAAGGCCGATTTTGATGCACTTTTCTCGGATTGGGTTGGTGGTCAGACACCCCCATATGGAAATCATCCGGTTGACACTATGAGAACCAGGGACCGACTCCTGGCTCCCGGAAGGCCGATTTTGATGCACTTTTTTCGGATTGGGTTGGTGGTCAGACACCCCCATATGGAAACCATCCGGTTGACACTATGAGAACCAGGGACCGACTCCTGGCTCCCGGAAGGCCGATTTTGATGCACTTTTCTCGGATTGGGTTGGTGGTCAGACACCCCCATATGGAAATCATCCGGTTGACAACAGGAGAACCAGGGACCGACTCCTGGCTCCCGGAAGGCCGATTTTGATGCACTTTTCTCGGATTGGGTTGGTGGTCAGACACCCCCATATGGAAATCATCCGGTTGACAACAGGAGAACCAGGGACCGACTCCTGGCTCCCGGAAGGCCGATTTTGATGCACTTTTCTCGGATTGGGTTGGTGGTCAGACACCCCCATATGGAAATCATCCGGTTGACAACAGGAGAACCAGGGACCGACTCCTGGCTCCCGGAAGGCCGATTTTGATGCACTTTTCTCGGATTGGGTTGGTGGTCAGACACCCCCATATGGAAATCATCCGGTTGACAACAGGAGAACCAGGGACCGACTCCTGGCTCCCGGAAGGCCGATTTTGATGCACTTTTCTCGGATTGGGTTGGTGGTCAGACACCCCCATATGGAAATCATCCGGTTGACATTAGGAGAACCAGGGACCGACTCCTGGCTCCCGGAAGGCCGATTTTGATGCACTTTTCTCGGATTGGGTTGGTGGTCAGACACCCCCATATGGAAATCATCCGGTTGACATTAGGAGAACCAGGGACCGACTCCTGGCTCCCGGAAGGCCGATTTTGATGCACTTTTCTCGGATTGGGTTGGTGGTCAGACACCCCCATATGGAAATCATCCGGTTGACAACAGGAGAACCAGGGACCGACTCCTGGCTCCCGGAAGGCCGATTTTGATGCACTTTTCTCGGATTGGGTTGGTGGTCAGACACCCCCATATGGAAATCATCCGGTTGACAACAGGAGAACCAGGGACCGACTCCTGGCTCCCGGAAGGCCGATTTTGATGCACTTTTCTCGGATTGGGTTGGTGGTCAGACACCCCCATATGGAAATCATCCGGTTGACAACAGGAGAACCAGGGACCGACTCCTGGCTCCCGGAAGGCCGATTTTGATGCACTTTTCTCGGATTGGGTTGGTGGTCAGACACCCCCATATGGAAATCATCCGGTTGACATTAGGAGAACCAGGGACCGACTCCTGGCTCCCGGAAGGCCGATTTTGATGCACTTTTCTCGGATTGGGTTGGTGGTCAGACACCCCCATATGGAAATCATCCGGTTGACATTAGGAGAACCAGGGACCGACTCCTGGCTCCCGGAAGGCCGATTTTGATGCACTTTTCTCGGATTGGGTTGGTGGTCAGACACCCCCATATGGAAACCATCCGGTTGACACCAGGAGAACCAGGGACCGACTCCTGGCTCCCGGAAGGCCGATTTTGATGCACTTTTTTCGGATTGGGTTGGTGGTCAGACACCCCCATATGGAAATCATCCGGTTGACATTAGGAGAACCAGGGACCGACTCCTGGCTCCCGGAAGGCCGATTTTGATGCACTTTTCTCGGATTGGGTTGGTGGTCAGACACCCCCATATGGAAATCATCCGGTTGACATTAGGAGAACCAGGGACCGACTCCTGGCTCCCGGAAGGCCGATTTTGATGCACTTTTCTCGGATTGGGTTGGTGGTCAGACACCCCCATATGGAAATCATCCGGTTGACATTAGGAGAACCAGGGACCGACTCCTGGCTCCCGGAAGGCCGATTTTGATGCACTTTTCTCGGATTGGGTTGGTGGTCAGACACCCCCATATGGAAACCATCCGGTTGACACCAGGAGAACCAGGGACCGACTCCTGGCTCCCGGAAGGCCGATTTTGATGCACTTTTCTCGGATTGGGTTGGTGGTCAGACACCCCCATATGGAAATCATCCGGTTGACATTAGGAGAACCAGGGACCGACTCCTGGCTCCCGGAAGGCCGATTTTGATGCACTTTTCTCGGATTGGGTTGGTGGTCAGACACCCCCATATGGTAAACCGCCGGCGGACACTAGGAGAACCAGGGGAGGCTATTACCTCACACATGGGGGTTTTGGGTGCCCTTGGCCGGCTTGGGGGTGACCCCAAGAGTGGGTCCAAGACCCCACACCCGGATCCATCCACAGGGGGGCGCCACATGTCATTTTAAGCCTGATTTCACTAGGGGAACCAGGGGATGATCTTAACTCACAAATGGGGGTTTTGGGTGCCCATGGCCGGCTTGGGGGTGACCCCAAGAAGGGGTCCAAGCACCCCCATCCAGATCCATCCACAGGGGGGCGCCACAGGTCACTTTAGGCCGGATTTCACTATGGGGACCCAGGGGAGGCTGTTCACTCACACATGGGGGTTTTGGGTGCCCATGGTCGGCATGGCTGGCTTGGAGGAGACCCCAAGAAGGGGTCCAAGCACCCCCATCCAGATCCATCCACAGGGGGGCGCCACAGGTCATTTTAGGCCGGATTTCACTATGGGGACCCAGGGGAGGCTGTTCACTCACACATGGGGGTTTTGGGTGCCCATGGTCGGCATGGCTGGCTTGGAGGAGACCCCAAGAAGGGGTCCAAGCACCCCCATCCAGATCCATCCACAGGGGGGCGCCACAGGTCATTTTAGGCCGGATTTCACTATGGGGACCCAGGGGAGGCTGTTCACTCACACATGGGGGTTTTGGGTGCCCATGGTCGGCATGGCTGGCTTGGGGGAGACCCCAAGAAGGGGTCCAAGCACCCACAGCCGAATCCATCCACAGGGGGGCGCCACAGGTCACTTTAGGCCGGATTTCACTAGGGGTACACTGGGGAGGCTGTTCACTCACACATGGGGGTTTTGGGTGCCCTTGGTCGGCATGGCTGGCTTGGAGGAGACCCCAAGAAGGGGTCCAAGCACCCCCACCAAGATCCATCCACAGGGGGGCGCCACAGGTCACTTTAAGCCTGATTTCACTATGGGGACCCAGGGGAGGCTTTTCACTCACACATGGGGGTTTTGGGTGCCCTTGGTCGGCATGGCTGGCTTGGGGGGGACCCCAAGAAGGGGTCCAAGACCCCACAGCCGGATCCATCCACAGGGGGGCGCCACAGGTCATTGTAGGCCGGATTTCACTATGGGGACCCAGGGGAGGCTTTTCACTCACACATGGGGGTTTTGGGTGCCCATGGTCGGCATGGCTGGCTTGGGGGGGACCCCAAGAAGGGGTCCAAGACCCCACAGCCGGATCCATCCACAGGGGGGCGCCACATGTCACTTTAGGCCGGATTTCACTATGGGTACCCAGGGGAGGCTGTTCACTCACACATGGGGGTTTTGGGTGCCCATTGAAGGCATGGCCAGCTTGGGGGGGACCCCAAGAAGGGGTCCAAGCACCCACAGCCGGATCTATCCACAGGGGGGCGCCACATGTCATTTTAAGCCTGATTTCACTATGGGTACCCAGGGGAGGCTGTTCACTCACACATGGGGGTTTGGGGTGCCCATGGTCGGCATGGATGGCTTGGGGGGGACCCCAAGAAGGGGTCCAAGCACCCACAGCCGGATCTATCCACAGGGGGGCGCCACATGTCATTTTAAGCCTGATTTCACTATGGGTACCCAGGGGAGGCTGTTCACTCACACATGGGGGTTTTGGGTGCCCATGGTCGGCATGGCTGGCTTGGAGGAGACCCCAAGAAGGGGTCCAAGCACCCACAGCCGAATCCATCCACAGGGGGGCGCCACAGGTCACTTTATGCCGGATTTCACTATGGGGACACAGGGGAGGCTGTTCACTCACACATGGGGGTTTTGGGTGCCCATGGCCGGCATGGCTGGCTTGGGGGGGACCCCGAGAAGGGGTCCAAGCACCCACAGCCGAATCCATCCACAGGGGGGCGCCACAGGTCACTTTAAGCCTGATTTCACTATGGGTACACTGGGGAGGCTGTTCACTCACACATGGGGGTTTTGGGTGCCCATGGCCGGCATGGCTGGCTTGGGGGGGACCCCGAGAAGGGGTCCAAGCACCCACAGCCGAATCCATCCACAGGGGGGCGCCACAGGTCACTTTAAGCCTGATTTCACTATGGGTACACTGGGGAGGCTGTTCACTCACACATGGGGGTTTTGGGTGCCCATGGTCGGCATGGCTGGCTTGGAGGAGACCCCAAGAAGGGGTCCAAGCACCCCCACCAAGATCCATCCACAGGGGGGCGCCACAGGTCACTTTAAGCCTGATTTCACTATGGGTACACTGGGGAGGCTGTTCACTCACACATGGGGGTTTTGGGTGCCCATGGTCGGCATGGCTGGCTTGGAGGAGACCCCAAGAAGGGGTCCAAGCACCCCCACCAAGATCCATCCACAGGGGGGCGCCACAGGTCACTTTAAGCCTGATTTCACTATGGGTACACTGGGGAGGCTGTTCACTCACACATGGGGGTTTTGGGTGCCCATGGCCGGCATGGCTGGCTTGGGGGAGACCCCAAGAAGGGGTCCAAGCACCCCCACCAAGATCCATCCACAGGGGGGCGCCACAGGTCACTTTAAGCCTGATTTCACTATGGGTACACTGGGGAGGCTGTTCACTCACACATGGGGGTTTTGGGTGCCCATGGTCGGCATGGCTGGCTTGGAGGAGACCCCAAGAAGGGGTCCAAGCACCCCCACCAAGATCCATCCACAGGGGGGCGCCACAGGTCACTTTAAGCCTGATTTCACTATGGGTACACTGGGGAGGCTGTTCACTCACACATGGGGGTTTTGGGTGCCCATGGCCGGCATGGCTGGCTTGGGGGAGACCCCAAGAAGGGGTCCAAGCACCCCCACCAAGATCCATCCACAGGGGGGCGCCACAGGTCACTTTAAGCCTGATTTCACTATGGGTACACTGGGGAGGCTGTTCACTCACACATGGGGGTTTTGGGTGCCCATGGTCGGCATGGCTGGCTTGGAGGAGACCCCAAGAAGGGGTCCAAGCACCCCCACCAAGATCCATCCACAGGGGGGCGCCACAGGTCACTTTAAGCCTGATTTCACTATGGGTACACTGGGGAGGCTGTTCACTCACACATGGGGGTTTTGGGTGCCCATGGCCGGCATGGCTGGCTTGGGGGAGACCCCAAGAAGGGGTCCAAGCACCCCCACCAAGATCCATCCACAGGGGGGCGCCACAGGTCACTTTAAGCCTGATTTCACTATGGGTACACTGGGGAGGCTGTTCACTCACACATGGGGGTTTTGGGTGCCCATGGCCGGCATGGCTGGCTTGGGGGAGACCCCAAGAAGGGGTCCAAGCACCCCCACCAAGATCCATCCACAGGGGGGCGCCACAGGTCACTTTAAGCCTGATTTCACTAGGGGGACACTGGGGAGGCTGTTCACTCACACATGGGGGTTTTGGGTGCCCATGGCCGGCATGGCTGGCTTGGGGGAGACCCCAAGAAGGGGTCCAAGCACCCCCACCAAGATCCATCCACAGGGGGGCGCCACAGGTCACTTTAAGCCTGATTTCACTAGGGGGACACTGGGGAGGCTGTTCACTCACACATGGGGGTTTTGGGTGCCCATGGCCGGCATGGCTGGCTTGGGGGAGACCCCAAGAAGGGGTCCAAGCACCCCCACCAAGATCCATCCACAGGGGGGCGCCACAGGTCATTTTCACTAGGAGAACCAGGGGAGGGCTCCTGACTCACACATGGGCATTCTGGGTGCCCATGGCTGGGATGGGTGAGACAGAGTCCAGCCCTCCACACACAAAAGTGATCCAGCAGGCCAGAAGAAAGGGGAGAGAGAGAGAGAGAGAACAAATAATACATGGGCACAGAGCAGCCAGCCTCCATTGGAGCTGCCTGCACAGTGCTGCCCTCCTGTGGGAAAGGTTCACACACACACTCACTCACTCACTCACACAGACACACACAGACAAACCTATTCACTTGGGCCTTCTCCCTCATGCCCTGCTGACATCCATGCAGGCCCACATTGACCTTTGTGACCTCTGGAGCTCCATGCACCTTGTTCTAAACTCCCTGCCTAGTAAAGGGCATCTCCCATGGGCATGAGAGTACAGCTCACTCCCCTGGAGCACCATGCCTCTTTTTAATCACTCTCTCCCTATTAAAACCCTCTCTCCCATGGGCTTGAGAGTACAGCTTACTCCCTTGACCTCCAGAGGTATAGGAGGCCAAAAAAAAAGGGGGACAGAGCAGACAGCCCCCAAAGGGGATGCCTGCTCTGCCCCCCTATGAGACAGGTTCACTCACTCACACAGACACACCTATTCACTTGGGCCTTCTCCCTCATGCCCTGCTGACATCCATGCAGGCCCACATTGACCTTTGTGACCTCTGGAGCTCCATGCCTCTTTTTAAACTCTCTCTTCCCATTAAAAGCCTCTCTCACATGGGCTTGAGAGTACAGCTTACTCCCTTGACCTCCAGAGGTATAGGAGGCCAAAAAAAAAGGGGGACAGAGCAGACAGCCCCCAAAGGGGATGCCTGCTCTGCCCCCCTATGAGACAGGTTCACTCACTCACACAGACACACCTATTCACTTGGGCCTTCTCTCTGTGGCCCTGCTGACAGCCATGCAGGCCCACATTGACCTTTGTGACCTCTGGAGCTCATTGCCTCCATCTCTACACTCCATGCCCAGTGAAACCCTCTCTCACTCGGCCTGAGACTGCAGCTCACTCCCTGGATGGCCTGGGCTCCAGAACCACGACCACCAAGCCCACACTCCCTGCCCAGTGAAACCCTCTCTCACTCGGCCTGAGACTGCAGCTCACTCCCTGGATGGCCTGGGCTCCAGAACCACGACCACCAAGCCCACACTCCCTGCCCACTCAAACCCTCTCTCACTCGGCCTCAGACTGCAGCTCACTCCCTGGATGGCCTGGGCTCCAGAACCACGACCACCAAGCCCACACTCCCTGCCCACTCAAACCCTCTCTCACTCGGCCTCAGACTGCAGCTCACTCCCTGGATGGCCTGGGCTCCAGAACCACGACCACCAAGCCCACACTCCCTGCCCGCTCAAACCATCTCTCACTCGGACTGAGACTGCAGCTCACTGCATGGGCGTCCCCGACCTCCATGCCTCCAGGCCCACACTCCGTGTCCGCTCAAACCATCTCTCACTCGGACTGAGACTGCAGCTCACTGCATGGGCGTCCCCGACCTCCATGCCTCCAGGCCCACACTCCGTGTCCGCTCAAACCATCTCTCACTCGGACTGAGACTGCAGCTCACTGCATGGGCGTCCCCGACCTCCATGCCTCCAGGCCCACACTCCGTGTCCGCTCAAACCATCTCTCACTCGGACTGAGACTGCAGCTCACTGCATGGGCGTCCCCGACCTCCATGCCTCCAGGCCCACACTCCGTGTCCGCTCAAACCATCTCTCACTCGGACTGAGACTGCAGCTCACTGCATGGGCGTCCCCGACCTCCATGCCTCCAGGCCCACACTCTGTGTCCGCTCAAACCATCTCTCACTCGGACTGAGACTGCAGCTCACTGCATGGGCCTCCCCGACCTCCATGCCTCCAGGCCCACACTCCGTGTCCGCTCAAACCATCTCTCACTCGGACTGAGACTGCAGCTCACTGCATGGGCCTCCCCGACCTCCATGCCTACAGGCCCACACTCTGTGTCCGCTCAAACCATCTCTCACTCGGACTGAGACTGCAGCTCACTGCATGGGCCTCCCCGACCTCCATGCCTCCAGGCCCACACTCCGTGTCCGCTCAAACCATCTCTCACTCGGACTGAGACTGCAGCTCACTGCATGGGCCTCCCCGACCTCCATGCCTA
>NW_028156723.1:22500-26912 GCF_964263955.1 Coregonus lavaretus
ACTTTTTTCGGATTGGGTTGGTGGTCAGACACCCCCATATGGAAACCATCCGGTTGACACTATGAGAACCAGGGACCGACTCCTGGCTCCCGGAAGGCCGATTTTGATGCACTTTTTTCGGATTGGGTTGGTGGTCAGACACCCCCATATGGAAACCATCCGGTTGACACTATGAGAACCAGGGACCGACTCCTGGCTCCCGGAAGGCCGATTTTGATGCACTTTTTTCGGATTGGGTTGGTGGTCAGACACCCCCATATGGAAACCATCCGGTTGACACTATGAGAACCAGGGACCGACTCCTGGCTCCCGGAAGGCCGATTTTGATGCACTTTTCTCGGATTGGGTTGGTGGTCAGACACCCCCATATGGAAACCATCCGGTTGACACTATGAGAACCAGGGACCGACTCCTGGCTCCCGGAAGGCCGATTTTGATGCACTTTTCTCGGATTGGGTTGGTGGTCAGACACCCCCATATGGAAATCATCCGGTTGACACTATGAGAACCAGGGACCGACTCCTGGCTCCCGGAAGGCCGATTTTGATGCACTTTTCTCGGATTGGGTTGGTGGTCAGACACCCCCATATGGAAATCATCCGGTTGACACTATGAGAACCAGGGACCGACTCCTGGCTCCCGGAAGGCCGATTTTGATGCACTTTTTTCGGATTGGGTTGGTGGTCAGACACCCCCATATGGAAACCATCCGGTTGACACTATGAGAACCAGGGACCGACTCCTGGCTCCCGGAAGGCCGATTTTGATGCACTTTTCTCGGATTGGGTTGGTGGTCAGACACCCCCATATGGAAATCATCCGGTTGACAACAGGAGAACCAGGGACCGACTCCTGGCTCCCGGAAGGCCGATTTTGATGCACTTTTCTCGGATTGGGTTGGTGGTCAGACACCCCCATATGGAAATCATCCGGTTGACAACAGGAGAACCAGGGACCGACTCCTGGCTCCCGGAAGGCCGATTTTGATGCACTTTTCTCGGATTGGGTTGGTGGTCAGACACCCCCATATGGAAATCATCCGGTTGACAACAGGAGAACCAGGGACCGACTCCTGGCTCCCGGAAGGCCGATTTTGATGCACTTTTCTCGGATTGGGTTGGTGGTCAGACACCCCCATATGGAAATCATCCGGTTGACAACAGGAGAACCAGGGACCGACTCCTGGCTCCCGGAAGGCCGATTTTGATGCACTTTTCTCGGATTGGGTTGGTGGTCAGACACCCCCATATGGAAATCATCCGGTTGACATTAGGAGAACCAGGGACCGACTCCTGGCTCCCGGAAGGCCGATTTTGATGCACTTTTCTCGGATTGGGTTGGTGGTCAGACACCCCCATATGGAAATCATCCGGTTGACATTAGGAGAACCAGGGACCGACTCCTGGCTCCCGGAAGGCCGATTTTGATGCACTTTTCTCGGATTGGGTTGGTGGTCAGACACCCCCATATGGAAATCATCCGGTTGACAACAGGAGAACCAGGGACCGACTCCTGGCTCCCGGAAGGCCGATTTTGATGCACTTTTCTCGGATTGGGTTGGTGGTCAGACACCCCCATATGGAAATCATCCGGTTGACAACAGGAGAACCAGGGACCGACTCCTGGCTCCCGGAAGGCCGATTTTGATGCACTTTTCTCGGATTGGGTTGGTGGTCAGACACCCCCATATGGAAATCATCCGGTTGACAACAGGAGAACCAGGGACCGACTCCTGGCTCCCGGAAGGCCGATTTTGATGCACTTTTCTCGGATTGGGTTGGTGGTCAGACACCCCCATATGGAAATCATCCGGTTGACATTAGGAGAACCAGGGACCGACTCCTGGCTCCCGGAAGGCCGATTTTGATGCACTTTTCTCGGATTGGGTTGGTGGTCAGACACCCCCATATGGAAATCATCCGGTTGACATTAGGAGAACCAGGGACCGACTCCTGGCTCCCGGAAGGCCGATTTTGATGCACTTTTCTCGGATTGGGTTGGTGGTCAGACACCCCCATATGGAAATCATCCGGTTGACAACAGGAGAACCAGGGACCGACTCCTGGCTCCCGGAAGGCCGATTTTGATGCACTTTTCTCGGATTGGGTTGGTGGTCAGACACCCCCATATGGAAATCATCCGGTTGACAACAGGAGAACCAGGGACCGACTCCTGGCTCCCGGAAGGCCGATTTTGATGCACTTTTCTCGGATTGGGTTGGTGGTCAGACACCCCCATATGGAAATCATCCGGTTGACATTAGGAGAACCAGGGACCGACTCCTGGCTCCCGGAAGGCCGATTTTGATGCACTTTTCTCGGATTGGGTTGGTGGTCAGACACCCCCATATGGAAATCATCCGGTTGACATTAGGAGAACCAGGGACCGACTCCTGGCTCCCGGAAGGCCGATTTTGATGCACTTTTCTCGGATTGGGTTGGTGGTCAGACACCCCCATATGGAAACCATCCGGTTGACACCAGGAGAACCAGGGACCGACTCCTGGCTCCCGGAAGGCCGATTTTGATGCACTTTTTTCGGATTGGGTTGGTGGTCAGACACCCCCATATGGAAATCATCCGGTTGACATTAGGAGAACCAGGGACCGACTCCTGGCTCCCGGAAGGCCGATTTTGATGCACTTTTCTCGGATTGGGTTGGTGGTCAGACACCCCCATATGGAAATCATCCGGTTGACATTAGGAGAACCAGGGACCGACTCCTGGCTCCCGGAAGGCCGATTTTGATGCACTTTTCTCGGATTGGGTTGGTGGTCAGACACCCCCATATGGAAATCATCCGGTTGACATTAGGAGAACCAGGGACCGACTCCTGGCTCCCGGAAGGCCGATTTTGATGCACTTTTCTCGGATTGGGTTGGTGGTCAGACACCCCCATATGGAAACCATCCGGTTGACACCAGGAGAACCAGGGACCGACTCCTGGCTCCCGGAAGGCCGATTTTGATGCACTTTTCTCGGATTGGGTTGGTGGTCAGACACCCCCATATGGAAATCATCCGGTTGACATTAGGAGAACCAGGGACCGACTCCTGGCTCCCGGAAGGCCGATTTTGATGCACTTTTCTCGGATTGGGTTGGTGGTCAGACACCCCCATATGGTAAACCGCCGGCGGACACTAGGAGAACCAGGGGAGGCTATTACCTCACACATGGGGGTTTTGGGTGCCCTTGGCCGGCTTGGGGGTGACCCCAAGAGTGGGTCCAAGACCCCACACCCGGATCCATCCACAGGGGGGCGCCACATGTCATTTTAAGCCTGATTTCACTAGGGGAACCAGGGGATGATCTTAACTCACAAATGGGGGTTTTGGGTGCCCATGGCCGGCTTGGGGGTGACCCCAAGAAGGGGTCCAAGCACCCCCATCCAGATCCATCCACAGGGGGGCGCCACAGGTCACTTTAGGCCGGATTTCACTATGGGGACCCAGGGGAGGCTGTTCACTCACACATGGGGGTTTTGGGTGCCCATGGTCGGCATGGCTGGCTTGGAGGAGACCCCAAGAAGGGGTCCAAGCACCCCCATCCAGATCCATCCACAGGGGGGCGCCACAGGTCATTTTAGGCCGGATTTCACTATGGGGACCCAGGGGAGGCTGTTCACTCACACATGGGGGTTTTGGGTGCCCATGGTCGGCATGGCTGGCTTGGAGGAGACCCCAAGAAGGGGTCCAAGCACCCCCATCCAGATCCATCCACAGGGGGGCGCCACAGGTCATTTTAGGCCGGATTTCACTATGGGGACCCAGGGGAGGCTGTTCACTCACACATGGGGGTTTTGGGTGCCCATGGTCGGCATGGCTGGCTTGGGGGAGACCCCAAGAAGGGGTCCAAGCACCCACAGCCGAATCCATCCACAGGGGGGCGCCACAGGTCACTTTAGGCCGGATTTCACTAGGGGTACACTGGGGAGGCTGTTCACTCACACATGGGGGTTTTGGGTGCCCTTGGTCGGCATGGCTGGCTTGGAGGAGACCCCAAGAAGGGGTCCAAGCACCCCCACCAAGATCCATCCACAGGGGGGCGCCACAGGTCACTTTAAGCCTGATTTCACTATGGGGACCCAGGGGAGGCTTTTCACTCACACATGGGGGTTTTGGGTGCCCTTGGTCGGCATGGCTGGCTTGGGGGGGACCCCAAGAAGGGGTCCAAGACCCCACAGCCGGATCCATCCACAGGGGGGCGCCACAGGTCATTGTAGGCCGGATTTCACTATGGGGACCCAGGGGAGGCTTTTCACTCACACATGGGGGTTTTGGGTGCCCATGGTCGGCATGGCTGGCTTGGGGGGGACCCCAAGAAGGGGTCCAAGACCCCACAGCCGGATCCATCCACAGGGGGGCGCCACATGTCACTTTAGGCCGGATTTCACTATGGGTACCCAGGGGAGGC
>NW_028156721.1:0-15000 GCF_964263955.1 Coregonus lavaretus
TGAAGATGTGCTGAAATACTGCCACACCACTGAAGATGTGCTGAAATACTGCCACACCACTGAAGATGTGCTGAAATACTGCCACACCACTGAAGATGTGCTGAAATACTGCCACACCACTGAAGATGTGCTGAAATACTGCCACACCACTGAAGATGTGCTGAAATACTGCCACACCACTGAAGATGTGCTGAAATACTGCCACACCACTGAAGATGTGCTGAAATACTGCCACACCACTGAAGATGTGCTGAAATACTGCCACACCACTGAAGATGTGCTGAAATACTGCCACACCACTGAAGATGTGCTGAAATACTGCCACACCACTGAAGATGTGCTGAAATACTGCCACACCACTGAAGATGTGCTGAAATACTGCCACACCACTGAAGATGTGCTGAAATACTGCCACACCACTGAAGATGTGCTGAAATACTGCCACACCACTGAAGATGTGCTGAAATACTGCCACACCACTGAAGATGTGCTGAAATACTGCCACACCACTGAAGATGTGCTGAAATACTGCCACACCACTGAAGATGTGCTGAAATACTGCCACACCACTGAAGATGTGCTGAAATACTGCCACACCACTGAAGATGTGCTGAAATACTGCCACACCACTGAAGATGTGCTGAAATACTGCCACACCACTGAAGATGTGCTGAAATACTGCCACACCACTGAAGATGTGCTGAAATACTGCCACACCACTGAAGATGTGCTGAAATACTGCCACACCACTGAAGATGTGCTGAAATACTGCCACACCACTGAAGATGTGCTGAAATACTGCCACACCACTGAAGATGTGCTGAAATACTGCCACACCACTGAAGATGTGCTGAAATACTGCCACACCACTGAAGATGTGCTGAAATACTGCCACACCACTGAAGATGTGCTGAAATACTGCCACACCACTGAAGATGTGCTGAAATACTGCCACACCACTGAAGATGTGCTGAAATACTGCCACACCACTGAAGATGTGCTGAAATACTGCCACACCACTGAAGATGTGCTGAAATACTGCCACACCACTGAAGATGTGCTGAAATACTGCCACACCACTGAAGATGTGCTGAAATACTGCCACACCACTGAAGATGTGCTGAAATACTGCCACACCACTGAAGATGTGCTGAAATACTGCCACACCACTGAAGATGTGCTGAAATACTGCCACACCACTGAAGATGTGCTGAAATACTGCCACACCACTGAAGATGTGCTGAAATACTGCCACACCACTGAAGATGTGCTGAAATACTGCCACACCACTGAAGATGTGCTGAAATACTGCCACACCACTGAAGATGTGCTGAAATACTGCCACACCACTGAAGATGTGCTGAAATACTGCCACACCACTGAAGATGTGCTGAAATACTGCCACACCACTGAAGATGTGCTGAAATACTGCCACACCACTAAAGATGTGCTGAAATACTGCCACACCACTGAAGATGTGCTGGAATACTGCCACACCACTGAAGATGTGCTGAAATACTGCCACACCACTAAAGATGTGCTGAAATACTGCCACACCACTAAAGATGTGCTGAAATACTGCCACACCACTGAAGATGTGCTGAAATACTGCCACACCACTGAAAATGCTTTTTTGGCACCAAATCGATCTCGTTAGCACTCGCGGGCACTCATGTTTCCGAGATTTACTGAGGTGAAGTCCTTTCTCTCTTGAACAGTATCTAACTGCATTGGCCATGCAGAGAGGGAGAGAGCCCACTTGTGATTGGACAGCATTCTCTGTGCATGTAGACAGTGAATGAACGGAGTCTAGTGCATCTCATTGCAGGAGGTACTGTAGTCTAGTTTTTGTTGTATTAACAGAGTGTCAAAGAAAGGAGAAAATCACTGCCTCTGACGATATGGATATTGAACATGACAATATCTCAATTTCGATCTGAATTCGATTAACCATGCAGCCCTACTCAGAAGGCTGAAGAAATTCGGCTTGGCCTCTAAGCCCCTCACAAACTTCTACAGATGCCTGGTATTGCAATTGCACCGTCCGCAACCGCAGGGCTCTCCAGAGGTGGTGCGGTCTGCCCAACGCATTACAGGGGAGACACTGCCTGCCCTCCAGGAAGGCCAAGAAGATCATCAAGGACCTCAGCCACCCGAGCCACTGCCTGTTCACCCCGCTATCATCCAGAAGGCGAGGTCAGTACAGGTGCATCAAAGCTGGGACCGAGAGACTGAAAAACAGCTTCTATCTCAAGGCCATCAGACTGTTAAATAGACATCACTAGCAGGCCTCCACCCAGTACCCTGCCCTGAACCTCCACCCAGTACCCTGCCCTGAACCTCCACCCAGTACCCTGCCCTGAACCTCCACCCAGTACCCTGCCCTGAACCTCCACCCAGTACCCTGCCCTGAACCTCCACCCAGTACCCTGCCCTGAACCTCCACCCAGTACCCTGCCCTGAACCTCCACCCAGTACCCTGCCCTGAACCTCCACCCAGTACCCTGCCCTGAACCTCCACCCAGTACCCTGTCCTGAACCTTAGTGACTGTTACTACCCAGCTACCACCCGGTACCCTGCACTGCACCTTAGTGACTGTTACTACCCAGCTACCACCCAGTACTCTGTCCTGAACCTTAGTCACTGTTACTACCCAGCTACCACCCAGTACCCTGCCCTGCACCTTAGTCACTGTTACTAGCCAGCTACCACCCGGTACTCTGCACCTTAGAGACTGTTACTACCCAGCTACCACCCGGTACTCTGCACCTTAGAGACTGTTACTACCCAGCTACCACCCAGTACCCTGCCCTGAACCTTAGAGACTGTTACTAGCAGGCCTCCACCCAGTACTCTGTCCTGAACCTTAGTCACTGTTACTAGCAGGCCTCCACCCGGTACTCTGCCCTGAACCTCCACCCAGTACTCTGTCCTGAACCTTAGTGACTGTTACTAGCAGGCCTCCACCCAGTACTCTGTCCTGAACCTTAGTCACTGTTACTAGCAGGCCTCCACCCGGTACTCTGCCCTGAACCTCCACCCAGTACTCTGTCCTGAACCTTAGTCACTGTTACTAGCAGGCCTCCACCCAGTACTCTGTCCTGAACCTTAGTCACTGTTACTAGCAGGCCTCCACCCAGTACTCTGTCCTGAACCTTAGTGACTGTTACTACCCAGCTACCACCCGGTACTCTGCACTGCACCTTAGAGACTGTTACTAGCAGGCCTCCACCCAGTACTCTGTCCTGAACCTTAGTCACTGTTACTAGCAGGCCTCCACCCAGTACTCTGTCCTGAACCTTAGTGACTGTTACTAGCCAGCTACCACCCGGTACTCTGCACTGCACCTTAGAGACTGTTACTAGCAGGCCTCCACCCAGTACTCTGTCCTGAACCTTAGTCACTGTTACTAGCAGGCCTCCACCCAGTACTCTGTCCTGAACCTTAGTGACTGTTACTAGCCAGCTACCACCCGGTACTCTGCACTGCACCTTAGTCACTGTCACTAGCAGGCCTCCACCCGGTACTCTGCACTGCACCTTAGTGACTGTTACTAGCAGGCCTCCACCCAGTACTCTGTCCTGAACCTTAGTCACTGTTACTAGCCAGCTACCACCCAGTACTCTGCACTGCACCTTAGTGACTGTTACTACCCAGCTACCACCCAGTACCCTGTCCTGAACCTCCACCCAGTACCCTGTCCTGAACCTCCACCCAGTACCCTGCCCTGAACCTTAGTCACTGTTACTAGCAGGCCTCCACCCAGTACTCTGTCCTGAACCTTAGTCACTGTTACTAGCAGGCCTCCACCCGGTACTCTGCCCTGAACCTCCACCCAGTACTCTGTCCTGAACCTTAGTGACTGTTACTAGCAGGCCTCCACCCAGTACTCTGTCCTGAACCTTAGTCACTGTTACTAGCAGGCCTCCACCCGGTACTCTGCCCTGAACCTCCACCCAGTACTCTGTCCTGAACCTTAGTCACTGTTACTAGCAGGCCTCCACCCAGTACTCTGTCCTGAACCTTAGTCACTGTTACTAGCAGGCCTCCACCCAGTACTCTGTCCTGAACCTTAGTGACTGTTACTACCCAGCTACCACCCGGTACTCTGCACTGCACCTTAGAGACTGTTACTAGCAGGCCTCCACCCAGTACTCTGTCCTGAACCTTAGTCACTGTTACTAGCAGGCCTCCACCCAGTACTCTGTCCTGAACCTTAGTGACTGTTACTAGCCAGCTACCACCCGGTACTCTGCACTGCACCTTAGAGACTGTTACTAGCAGGCCTCCACCCAGTACTCTGTCCTGAACCTTAGTCACTGTTACTAGCAGGCCTCCACCCAGTACTCTGTCCTGAACCTTAGTGACTGTTACTAGCCAGCTACCACCCGGTACTCTGCACTGCACCTTAGTCACTGTCACTAGCAGGCCTCCACCCGGTACTCTGCACTGCACCTTAGTGACTGTTACTAGCAGGCCTCCACCCAGTACTCTGTCCTGAACCTTAGTCACTGTTACTAGCCAGCTACCACCCAGTACTCTGCACTGCACCTTAGTGACTGTTACTACCCAGCTACCACCCAGTACTCTGCACTGCACCTTAGAGACTGTTACTACCCAGCTACCACCCGGTACTCTGCACTGCACCTTAGTGACTGTTACTACCCAGCTACCACCCGGTACTCTGCACCTTAGAGACTGTTACTAGCCAGCTACCACCCAGTACTCTGTCCTGAACCTTAGTCACTGTTACTACCCAGCTACCACCCGGTACTCTGTCCTGAACCTTAGTCACTGTTACTACCCAGCTACCACCCGGTACTCTGCACTGCACCTTAGTGACTGTTACTACCCAGCTACCACCCGGTACTCTGCACTGCACCTTAGTGACTGTTACTACCCAGCTACCACCCGGTACTCTGCACTGCACCTTAGTGACTGTTACTACCCAGCTACCACCCGGTACTCTGCACTGCACCTTAGTGACTGTTACTAGCCAGCTACCACCCGGTACTCTGTCCTGAACCTTAGTCACTGTTACTACCCAGCTACCACCCGGTACTCTGCACTGCACCTTAGTGACTGTTACTAGCCAGCTACCACCCGGTACTCTGCACCTTAGAGACTGTTACTAGCCAGCTACCACCCGGTACTCTGCACCTTAGTCACTGTTACTAGCCAGCTACCACCCAGTACTCTGCACTGCACCTTAGTGACTGTTACTAGCCAGCTACCACCCGGTACTCTGCACCTTAGAGACTGTTACTAGCCAGCTACCACCCGGTACTCTGCACCTTAGAGACTGTTACTAGCCAGCTACCACCCGGTACTCTGCATCTTAGAGACTGTTACTAGCCAGCTACCACCCGGTACTCTGCACCTTAGAGACTGTTACTACCCAGCTACCACCCGGTACTCTGCACCTTAGAGACTGTTACTACCCAGCTACCACCCGGTACTCTGCACCTTAGAGACTGCTGCCCTATGTACATAGTCATGGAACACTGGTCACTTTAATAATGTTTACATCCTGTTTTACCCATTTATATGTATAGACTGTATTCTAGTGATGGGACATCCTATATAACTACTGCTGTACATATACTATTCTTCAGATACACTGCATATTCTATCCACATACTGTCCACATTATCTATAACTGTCCATACTGTATATACACACCATTATATACAGTGGGGAGAACAAGTATTTGATACACTGCCTATTCTGCAGGTTTTCCTACTTACAAAGCATGTAGAGGTCTGTAATTTTTATCATAGGTACACTTCAACTGTGAGAGACGGAATCTAAAACAAAAATCCAGAAAATCACATTGTATGATTTTTAAGTAATTAATTTTCATTTTATTGCATGACAAAAGTATTATATATTATGTATATATATATACACAGTTGAAGTCGGAAGTTTACATACACTTAGGTTGGAGTCATTAAAACTTGTTTTTCAACCACTCCACAAATTTCTTGTTAACAAACTATAGTTTTGGCAAGTCGGTTAGGACATCTACTTTGTGCATGGCACAAGTAATTTTTCCAACAATTGTTTACAGACAGATTATTTAACTTATAATTCACTGTATCACAATTCCAGTGGGTCAGAAGTTTACATACACTAAGTTGACTGTGCCTTTAAACAGCTTGGAAAATTATGTCATGGCTTTAGAAGCTTCTGATAGGCTAATTTACATCATTTAGAAATAAATCCTGTTGTTCTGTGATTTACCCTCTTGCGCCTGACTCCTTCGAAATCAATCATCACAGTTGGAGCTCGAAACATAAGCATTTCACTGCACCTGGGATAAAATCTGCTACGTATGTGTACGCTGTTGCGGTGACCGTATTACCATCACACCGGCAGTCATGAGTCATGACCGCCATAACATTCCACGTGACCGTTGAGTCATGGTAATCTCCTTTTATGCACTCTGGACATGCTTTGGTAGAACCCAACTGGCTAACTACCATCAGGTCCTAATGGCCTGGTACTCAGGGCTCTATTGTCCCTCTAACCATCAGGTCCTAATGGCCTGGTACTCAGGGCTCTATTGTCCCTCTAACCATCAGGTCCTAATGGCCTGGTACTCAGGGCTCTATTGTCCCTCTAACCATCTGGTCCTAATGGCCTGGTACTCAGGGCTCTATTGTCTCTCTAACCATCAGGTCCTAATGACCTGGTACTCAGGGCTCTATTATCCCTCTAACCATCAGGTCCTAATGGCCTGGTACTCAGGGCTCTATTGTCCCTCTAACCATCAGGTCCTAATGGCCTGGTACTCTGGGCTCTATTGTCACTCTAACCATCAGGTCCTAATGACCTGGTACTCAGGGCTCTATTGTCCCTCTAACCATCAGGTCCTAATGGCCTGGTACTCAGGGCTCTATTGTCCCTCTAACCATCAGGTCCTAATGGCCTGGTACTCAGGGCTCTATTGTCCCTCTAACCATCAGGTCCTAATGGCCTGGTACTCAGGGCTCTATTGTCCCTCTAACCATCAGGTCCTAATGGCCTGGTACTCAGGGCTCTATTGTCCCTCTAACCATCAGGTCCTAATGGCCTGGTACTCAGGGCTCTATTGTCCCTCTAACCATCAGGTCCTAATGACCTGGTACTCAGGGCTCTATTGTCCCTCTAACCATCAGGTCCTAATGGTCTGGTACTCAGGGCTCTATTGTCCCTCTAACCATCAGGTCCTAATGGCCTGGTACTCAGGGCTATATTGTCCCTCTAACCATCAGGTCCTAATGGCCTGGTACTCAGGGCTCTATTGTCCCTCTAACCATCCGGTCCTAATGGCCTGGTACTCAGGGCTCTATTGTCCCTCTAACCATCAGGTCCTAATGGCCTGATACTCAGGGCTCTATTGTCCCTCTAACCATCAGGTCCTAATGGCCTGGTACTCAGGGCTCTATTGTCCCTCTAACCATCAGGTCCTAATGGCCTGGTACTCAGGGCTCTATTGTCCCTCTAACCATCAGGTCCTAATGACCTGGTACTCAGGGCTCTATTGTCCCTCTAACCATCAGGTCCTAATGGCCTGGTACTCAGTGCTCTATTGTCCCTCTAACCATCAGGTCCTAATGGCCTGGTACTCAGGGCTCTATTGTCCCTCTAACCATCAGGTCCTAATGGCCTGGTACTCAGGGCTCTATTGTCCCACTAACCATCAGGTCCTAATGGCCTGGTACTCTGGGCTCTATTGTCCCTCTAACCATCAGGTCCTAATGGCCTGGTACTTAGGGCTCTATTGTCCCACTAACCATCAGGTCCTAATGGCCTGGTACTCAGGGCTCTATTGTCCCTCTAACCATCAGGTCCTAATGGCCTGGTACTCAGGGCTCTATTGTCCCTCTAACCATCAGGTCCTAATGGCCTGGTACTCAGGGCTCTATTTACCCTCTAACCATCAGGTCCTAATGGCCTGGTATTCAGGGCTCTATTGTCCCTCTAACCATCAGGTCCTAATGGCCTGGTACTCTGGGCTCTATTGTCCCTCTAACCATCAGGTCCTAATGGCCTGGTACTCAGGGCTCTATTGTCCCTCTAACCATCAGGTTCTAATGGCCTGGTACTCAGGGCTCTATTGTCCCTCTGACCACTCTGACATCAATGCAAATGCATTCGAAAATCACATCAAACACATCATCAAAACAGTATGTGCTAAAACTCACCTCATCGATCAATTTGAAGAAAGAAATTCAACAGCAGGTTGAATCTAAGTGTAAAACATGATGTTGTTTCAAAGCCTAACACAATGAAATGGACAGCGCTTTCTAAGGTGATAATTAATTCAAAACACACATATGCATATTAGAGCTTATGCATAAGCATATATAAGCCCAAGCCCCAGAAAACCATTAATTAAAATAATAATTGTGCCGTTATACAATACACACCCTACCACATACTACACATGGCAGAAAAACATTAAAACATACTGATTTAAGATGTCTTTGATACATAATTGGTCTAGTCTATACTCCAAAATTAAACAAATTCTAGTAATGGCCTTTGAGTGTGGACGATATTATTATGCATACTGGATGGACTGGTTACCTTATGCTACGCTCCAAACTTTCTATCCATGAGGGAAATAACGTATAGGCCTAGGCTGTTGGTTCATTGATTGTGCAGGGAGGCTTACAGAGTTAGCCTACAATTATAGTGAATTTGTGTTTGATTTTGAATAGCCTAGTAATAGGGATGTTTTATATTTCCATCATGAATAGACACATTACCTTTAGCTACAGAACATCTCACGTCCGTGCATTTCCATCTCCTCCTCTCTCTCCTTCGTTACCTTCTCGAGCATGCAGAGAGAGGGGCTGTCAACGGTTTAGTGAAATATATTTATATATCAATGTTCCCAAACAGATTTCACTTGGTTTCCCAAATGAAGCACTGGGTAGCTGCAGAAAGGAGGGTTGGAGAGCCCATGGAGTTTGGGCAGAATATCTCCTGTCACGCAGCGGGAGCACTCTCCTCAAACAGC
Organism: Coregonus lavaretus; assembly: GCF_964263955.1. Classification (NCBI taxonomy): domain Eukaryota; kingdom Metazoa; phylum Chordata; class Actinopteri; order Salmoniformes; family Salmonidae; genus Coregonus; species Coregonus lavaretus. The sequence continues at coordinate 9,012 of NW_028156721.1, forward strand.
GGGAGCACTCTCCTCAAACAGCGGTTGAAGTGTGGAGTGAAATAAGTGTTCTTCTATTCTCAGCTGCTCATATTAAGCACGTGCTCCGCTATAAAAACGAAGTAGTGAAAAATGGACCGGCAGAAAGCGTGTGGCCTCCATTCGCTTTTGGAATGAAAACAGATGACATGTATTTTTCCCCCTGCCCCTGTTCCTGCCCATTTGATGATGGGCCATTCTAAATCTAAACTAATTTGACATATTAGTAAAGACAAGATGAAATTGACAATAGTCTGATGGGTGAAAATATGATCACTTGATGAGAGAACAGCTGTGCAGCTCGCATCAGCGGCTTGTATGTGGCTTGTATGTGGCTTGTATGTGGCTTGTATGTGGCTTGTATGTGGCTTGTATGCATGGAGACCTGGAGATGCTAAACGAAACACGGTAAATTACCATGAGACAGCATTTTATGACCGCCACAGCCCTATGTACCCGATCAATAAAATTGTATATGATTTGATTTGACTCAGAGCAGCTGACAAGTGTCTTCACTGACAACCTCCCCCTGAGCCAGTCTGTCATACCTTCATGTTTCAAGGAGACCCCATAATCCCTGTGCTGAAGAACGCCAAGGTAACCTGCCTAAATGACTATCGCCCCGTAGCATTCACATCTGTAGCCATGAAATGCTTTGGCTCACAACAACACCATCATCCCAGACACCCTGGAATCACTCCAATCCGCCCCAACAGATGCAATCTCAATCACACTCCACAATAACCTTTCCCACCTGGACAAAAGGAACACCTATGTGAGAGTGCTCTTCATTGACTTCAGTTCAACACCATAGTGCCCTCCAAGCTCATCACTAAGCTAAGGTCCCTGAGACTGAACACCTCCCTCTGCAACTGGATCCTGGACTTCCTGACGGGCCGCCCCCAGGTGGTGAGGGTAGGTAACAACACATCCGCCACACTGATCCTCAACACGGGGGCCCCTCAGGGGTGCGTGCTCAGTCCCCTCCTGTACTCCCTGTTCACCCATGACTGCGTGGCCAAACACGACTCCAACACCATCATTAAGTTAACCGACGACACGATTGTGGTAGCCCTGATCACCAACAATGATGAGACAGCCTATAGGGAGGAGGTCAGTGACCTGGCTGTGTGGTGCCAGGACAACAACCTCTCCCTCAATGTCAGCAAGACAAAGGAGCTGATATTGGACTACAGGAAACAGAGGGCCGAGCACACCCCCATCTACATCGACGGGGCTGTAGTGGAGCGGGTCGAGAGCTTCAAGTTCCTCGGTGTCCACATAACTAAGGAATTAACATGGTCCACACACATCAACACAGTCTTGAAGAGGGCACAACAACGCCTCTTCCCTGTCAGGAGGCTGAAAAGATTTGGCATGGGCCCTCAGATCCTCAAAAAGTTATACAGCTGCACAACTGAAAGCCTCTTGAGTGGCTGCATCACCGCCTGGTATGGCAACTGCTTGGCATCCTACCACAAGGGTAGTGCTTATGGCCCTGTACATCCCTGGGGCCGATCTCCATGCCATCCAGGACCTCTATACAAGGCGGTGTCAGAGGAAGGCCCTAAAAATTGTCAAAGACTCCAGCAACCCAAGTCATGGACTGTTCTCTCTGCTACCGCACGGCAAGCGGTACCGATGCACCAAGTCTGGAACCAACAGGACCTCGAACAGCCCCCAAGTCATAAAACTGTTATATAGTTAAGAAAATATCTGCACTGACTCAACACATACAGTGGGGGAAAAAAGTATTTAGTCAGCCACCAATGGTCCAAGTTATCCTACTTAAAAAGATGAGAGAGGCCTGTAATTTTCATCATAGGTACACGTCAACTATGACAGACAAAATGAGAATTTTTTTTCCAGAAAATCACATTGTAGGATTTTTAATGAATTTATTTGCAAATTATGGTGGAAAATAAGTATTTGGTCACCTACAAACAAGCAAGATTTCTGGCTCTCACAGACCTGTAACTTCTTCTTTAAGAGGCTCCTCTGTCCTCCAGTCGTTACCTGTATTAATGGCACCTGTTTGAACTTGTTATCAGTATAAAAGACACCTGTCCACAACCTCAAACAGTCACACTCCAAACTCCACTATGGCCAAGACCAAAGAGTTGTCAAAGGACACCAGAAACAAAATTGTAGACCTGCACCAGGCTGGGAGGACTGAATCTGCAATAGGTAAGCAGCTTGGTTTGAATAAATCAACTGTGGGAGCAATTATTAGGAAATGGAAGACATACAAGACCACTGATAATCTCCCTCGATCTGGGGCTCCACACAAGATCTCACCCCGTGGGGTCAAAATGATCACAAGAACGGTGAGCAAAAATCCCAGAACCACACGGGGGGACCTAGTGAATGACCTGCAGAGAGCTGGGACCAAAGTAACAAAGCCTACCATCAGTAACACACTACGCCGCCAGGGACTCAAATCCTGCAGTGCCAGACGTGTCCCCCTGCTTAAGCCAGTACATGTCCAGGCCCGTCTGAAGTTTGCTAGAGTGCATTTGGATGATCCAGAAGAGGATTGGGAGAATGTCATATGGTCAGATGAAACCAAGATAGAACTTTTTGGTAAAAACTCAACTCGTCGTGTTTGGAGGACAAAGAATGCTGAGTTGCATCCAAAGAACCCCATACCTACTGTGAAGCATGGGGGTGGAAACATCATGCTTTGGGGCTGTTTTTCTGCAAAGGGACCAGGACGACTGATCTGTGTAAAGGAAAGAATGAATGGGGCCATGTATCGTGAGATTTTGAGTGAAAACCTCCTTCCATCAGCAAGGGCATTGAAGATGAAACGTGGCTGGGTCTTTCAGCATGACAATGATCCCAAACACACCGCCCGGGCAACGAAGGAGTGGCTTCGTAAGAAGTATTTCAAGGCCCTGGAGTGGCCTAGCCAGTCTCCAGATCTCAACCCCACAGAAAATTTTTGGAGGGAGTTGAAAGTCCGTGTTGCCCAGCGACAGCCCCAAAACATCACTGCTCTAGAGGAGATCTGCATGGAGGAATGGGCCAAAATACCAGCAACAGTGTGTGAAAACCTTGTGAAGACATACAGAAAACGTTTGACCTGTGCCATTGCCAACAAAGGGTATATAACAAAGTATTGAGAAACTTTTGTTATTGACCAAATACTTATTTTCCACCATAATTTGCAAATAAATTCATTAAAAATCCTACAATGTGATTTTCTGGATTTTTTTTCCTCTAATTTTGTCTGTCATAGTTGACGTGTACCTATGATGAAAATTACAGGCCTCTCTCATCTTTTTAAGTGGGAGAACTTGCACAATTGGTGGCTGACTAAATACTTTTTTTCCCCACTGTATGCTGCTGTTACTGTCTGTTATCTATCCTGTTGCCTAGTCACTTTACCACTACCTATATGTACATATCTACCTCAATTACCTCATACCCCTGCACATCGACTCGGTACCGGTACCCTGTGTATATAGTCATGTTATTACCTGGTACCCCTGCACATCGACTCGGTACTGGTACTCCCTGTATACAGCCATGTTTTTACCTCGTACATTTACATTGCCATTTACATCATTTAGCAGATGCTCTTATCCAGAGCGACTTACAAATTGGTGCATTCAACTTATGATAGCCAGTGGGACAACCACTTTATTTTGTATTTTTTTATGGGGGGGTGGGGGAGGGAGGGGTAGAAGGATTACTTTTATACTATTCCAGGTATTCCTTAAAGAGGTAGGGTTTCAAGTGTCTCCGGAAGGTGGTCAGTGACTCCGCTGTCCTGGCGTTGTGGGGGAGCTTGTTCCACCATTGGGGTGCCAGAGCAGCGAATAGCTTTGACTGGGCTGAGCGGGAACTGTGCTTCCGTAGAGGTAGGGGGGCTAGCAGGCCAGAGGTGGATGAATGTAGTGCCCTCGTTTGGGTGTAGGGTCTGATCAGAGCCTGAAGGTAAGGAGGTGCCGTTCCCCTCACAGCTCCGTAGGCAAGCACCATGGTCTTGTAGTAGATGCGAGCCTCAACTGGAAGCCAGTGGAGTGTGCGGAGGAGCAGGGTGACATGAGAGAACTTGGGAAGGTTGAACACCAGACGGGCTGCAGCGTTCTGGATAAGTTGTAGGGGTTTAATGGCACAGGCAGAGAGCCCAGCCAACAGCGAGTTGCAGTAATCCAGACGGGAGATGACAAGTGCCTGGATTAGGACCTGTGCCGCTTTCTGTGTGAGGTAGGGTCGTACTCTGCGAATGTTGTAGAGCATGAACCTGCAGGATCGGGTCACCACTTTGATGTTAGCGGAGAACGACAGGGTGTTGTCCAGGGTCACGCCAACGTTCTTTGCTCTCTGGGAGGAGGACACAATGGAGTTGTCAACAGTGATGGCGAGATCATGGCGCGGGCAGTCCTTCCCCGGGAGGAAGAGCAGCTCCATCTTGTCGAGGTTCAGCTTGAGGTGGTGATCCGACATCCACACTGATATGTCTGCCAGACATGCAGAGATGCGATTCGCCACCTGGTTACCAGAAGACCATGTGAGGATATGACAGAGCCAAGTGACTTGGTGTATAGAGAGAATAGGAGAGGTTCTAGAACTGAGCCCTGGGGGACACCAGTGGTGAGAGCATGTGGTGCGGAGACAGCCACCTGGTAGGAGCAAACCTGTCCGGTAGGACGCAATCCATGAGTGAGCAGCGCCGGAGATGCCCAACTCAGAGAGGGTGGAGAGGAGGATCTGATGGTTCACAGTATCAAAGGCAGCAGATAGGTCTAGAAGAATAAGAGCAGAGGAGGGAGAGTTAGCTTTAGCAGTGCGGAGAGCCTCCGTGACACAGAGAAGAGCAGTCTCAGTTGAATGACCAGTCTTGAAACCTGACTAGTTTGGATCAAGAAGGTCATTCTGAGAGAGATAGCAGGAGAGTTTGCTAGAGACGGCACGCTCAAGAGTTTTGGAGAGAAAAGAAAGAAGGGATACTGGTCTGTAGTTGTTGACCTGGAACTCCACGTGGGTCGTGCGCGCAGGGACCACCAGATTAGAGTGCCACTCGGTGTGAAGCGTTTGTATGGCCTGTGCAGAGAGGAGAGAACAGGGATAGACAGACACATAGTTGACAGGCTACAGAAAAGGCTACAATAATGCAACGGAGATCGGAATGAAATGAACTAGTCATCTGAGAAAGTGTGAGAGCGGGGCCTCCCTCACTTACGTTTCACTGAAACACTCAAATATAACTCTCCTAACTTCATCTTTAGAAAGTATAATTGTTGTAAACTACAGCGGTTCAATGTTTTCTAGGAATAGACTCTAAGCTAGCTAACTTGGTACAGTATTCTTCCGTGAAAACCACCCAGGGCACGGTATCCTATGACGGCATAGCTAACTAGCATGCTAGCTTCCAATAACACGGTTTAGCACCAATACTCGGTTACAACAAACTACCAATAGTGTGTTAACACGCTAAACAGATCATTCGTGTCCGTGTCTAACGTTGTGTAAAGTTTTGGGGTTAGTTCTGACAGTTTGAGAGAGTACGTCGTCAACTTATTCAGCCAGCTAGTTAGCTAGCTATAATAGTTAGCATATTAGCTAGCCTTGCTCTCTGTCAACAAACCAACCCCTCCTCCCACGGTATGAAACACACAGAGAGAGCCAAGCTAACATTAACTAGTCACCCATGTCTTGAATTCTTTTTGAACGACTCTGGTTACTAGTATGTAAAAAATAAAATAAAAATAAATGTAGGTTATAACTTACCCTTAGTAACTACTCTTAGCTAGTTATGTGTAAAGCTAGCTACTGAATCGATTTAGCCAGTTCGCGTCTGTCCCAACGGAGAGAAAGCATCTCCAAACATTACAGCTAGGACGTTCCAGCTATGGTTTAGTTAGCTATCCAAGTAGCAACAAGCTATCTACATTTCGAGTACAGTAGCTACTAACTACCTAACGTTAACGCTTCAGATAATGAGGTTAGAAAAACAGCTGAA
>NW_028156721.1:20000-30000 GCF_964263955.1 Coregonus lavaretus
GAACTAAGTGTTCCATTGTTGTGGAACTAAGTGTTCCATTGTTGTGGAACTCAGTGTTCCATTGTTGTGGAACTCAGTGTTCCATTGTTGTGGAACTCAGTGTTCCATTGTTGTGGAATTCAGTGTTCCATTGTTGTGGAACTAAGTGTTCCATTGTTGTGGAACTAAGTGTTCCATTGTTGTGGAACTAAGTGTTCCATTGTTGTGGAACTCAGTGTTCCATTGTTGTGGAACTCAGTGTTCCATTGTTGTGGAATTCAGTGTTCCATTGTTGTGGAACTAAGTGTTCCATTGTTGTGGAACTAAGTGTTCCATTGTTGTGGAACTCAGTGTTCCATTGTTGTGGAATTCAGTGTTCCATTGTTGTGGAACTCAGTGTTCCATTGTTGTGGAACTAAGTGTTCCATTGTTGTGGAACTAAGTGTTCCATTGTTGTGGAACTAATTGTTCCATTGTTGTGGAACTAAATGTTCCATTGTTGTGGAACTCAGTGTTCCATTGTTGTGGAACTAAGTGTTCCATTGTTGTGGAACTAAATGTTCCATTGTTGTGGAACTCAGTGTTCCATTGTTGTAGAACTCAGTGTTCCATTGTTGTGGAACTCAGTGTTCCATTGTTGTGGAACTAAGTGTTCCATTGTTGTGGAACTAAGTGTTCCATTGTTGTGGAACTAAGTGTTCCATTGTTGTGGAACTAAGTGTTCCATTGTTGTGGAACTAAGTGTTCCATTGTTGTGGAACTAAGTGTTCCATTGTTGTGGAACTCAGTGTTCCATTGTTGTGGAACTAAGTGTTCCATTGTTGTGGAACTAAGTGTTCCATTGTTGTGGAACTAAGTGTTCCATTGTTGTGGAACTCAGTGTTCCATTGTTGTGGAACTAAGTGTTCCATTGTTGTGGAACTAAGTGTTCCATTGTTGTGGAATTCAGTGTTCCATTGTTGTGGAACTAAGTGTTCCATTGTTGTGGAACTAAGTGTTCCATTGTTGTGGAACTAAATGTTCCATTGTTGTGGAACTCAGTGTTCCATTGTTGTGGAACTAAGTGTTCCATTGTTGTAGAACTCAGTGTTCCATTGTTGTGGAACTAAGTGTTCCATTGTTGTGGAACTAAGTGTTCCATTGTTGTGGAACTAAGTGTTCCATTGTTGTGGAACTAAGTGTTCAATTGTTGTGGAACTAAGTGTTCCATTGTTGTGGAACTAAGTGTTCCATTGTTGTGGAACTCAGTGTTCCATTGTTGTGGAACTCAGTGTTCCATTGTTGTGGAACTCAGTGTTCCATTGTTGTGGAATTCAGTGTTCCATTGTTGTGGAACTAAGTGTTCCATTGTTGTGGAACTAAGTGTTCCATTGTTGTGGAACTCAGTGTTCCATTGTTGTGGAACTCAGTGTTCCATTGTTGTGGAACTCAGTGTTCCATTGTTGTGGAATTCAGTGTTCCATTGTTGTGGAACTAAGTGTTCCATTGTTGTGGAACTAAGTGTTCCATTGTTGTGGAACTCAGTGTTCCATTGTTGTGGAATTCAGTGTTCCATTGTTGTGGAACTCAGTGTTCCATTGTTGTGGAACTAAGTGTTCCATTGTTGTGGAACTAAGTGTTCCATTGTTGTGGAACTAAGTGTTCCATTGTTGTGGAACTCAGTGTTCCATTGTTGTGGAACTCAGTGTTCCATTGTTGTGGAACTCAGTGTTCCATTGTTGTGGAATTCAGTGTTCCATTGTTGTGGAACTAAGTGTTCCATTGTTGTGGAACTAAGTGTTCCATTGTTGTGGAACTAAGTGTTCCATTGTTGTGGAACTAAGTGTTCCATTGTTGTGGAACTAAGTGTTCCATTGTTGTGGAACTCAGTGTTCCATTGTTGTGGAACTAAGTGTTCCATTGTTGTGGAACTAAGTGTTCCATTGTTGTGGATTTCAGTGTTCCATTGCTGTGGAACTCAGTGTTCCATTGTTGTGGAACTCAGTGGATAGAGAGAGAGAGAGAGCGAGAGAGAGAGAGAGAGAGAGAGAGAGAGAGAGAGAGAGAGAGAGAGAGAGAGAGACTCTTTGTCTTACTCATTGCACTAAAAACACCACACCTCCATAAAAACGTGTTGCATGCCACAACCTCCAAACAATCACATTACACAGTACCCAGCAACACAGTACAATCCAATATAATACAGCCTACTGCACCACAACCGTATAGACAGCCCCCTTGAGCCCCCATACCTCCTGAAACATCTCCACGCTGTTAGTCAATTTATAAAACTCTAATTCAACCCTAGGCTGCAGAGACCATCACCCACCCCCCCAACCTTGATTAAAAAAAGAATAGAGTCCAACAGCGACAGTAACTCAGTAAATCAGATCATTACTCCATACTCCTGCTTCCTGTTTACAAGCAGAAGCTCAAACAGGAAGTACCCATGACTCGCTCCATTGAGAAATGGTCATCAGAGGTTATGCTACAGGACCGCTTTGCTAGAGCTGACTGGAATATGTTCCGAGACTCCGCCGATAACATCGATGAGCTGAGGGGTACCAGGTAATAACATCCTCCGTCACCGGCTTCATAAGGACATGCATCGGCGACGTTGTCCCCACAGTGAAGGTTCGCTGCTTCCCCAATCAAAAGCCCCGGATTAACACTGAGGTTGGCGCTAAACTAAAGGACAGGGCTTCCACACACAGGGCTATCTCAGGCAACCCTGGGGCTACGGCTGAGGACAGGAACAAGTACAAGAAGTCCTGCTACGACCTCCGCAGAGTCATCAAACGAGCAAAAGGACAATTTAGGAATAAGGTGGAATCACATTACATGTGGCAGGGGCTGCAGTCCATTATGGATTACAAAGGAAGACCCAACCGTGATCTGCCCAATGACGCCTCTCTACCAGACGACTCAATGCATTTTATGCTATGACAATGATAACACAGTTTCGTGCGTGAGGGCCCCAACCGACCCAGAGGCCTGGGTGATCTCACTCTCCGAGGCCGACGTGAGTAAGGTCTTTAATCAGTTCAACACTCGCAGGTATTCCAGGGCACGTTCTCAGAGCATGCACAGGTCATCTGGCAGGCATATTCAACCTCTCGTTCTCAGAGCATGCACAGGTCATCTGGCAGGCATATTCAACCTCTCGTTCTCAGAGCATGCCCAGGTCATCTGGCAGGCATATTCAATCTCTCGTTCTCAGAGCATGCCCAGGTCATCTGGCAGGCATATTCAACCTCTCGTTCTCAGAGCATGCACAGTTCATCTGGCAGGCATATTCAACCTCTCGTTCTCAGAGCATGCACAGTTCATCTGGCAGGCATATTCAACCTCTCGTTCTCAGAGCATGCCCAGGTCATCAGGCATATTCAACCTCTCCTCGTCCCAGTCTGTAATCCCCACGTCTTAAATCCTTAAGAGTTTATTGACGCACCCATGCGTCATTCTAAGTAACATAATAAAAATATCCCCATCAAAATCCATCAGTTAAATCAAATCAAATCAATTTTTATTGGCCACATGCGCCGAATACAACAGGTGCAGACATTACAGTGAAATGCTTACTTACAGCCCTTAACCAACAGTGCATTTCTTTTTTATAAAAAAGTAAAATAAAACAACAACAAAAAAGTGTTGAGAAAAAAAGAGCAGAAGTCAAATAAAATAACAGTAGGGAGGCTATACATACAGGGGGGGTACCGGTGCAGAGTCAATGTGCGGGGGCACCGGCTAGTTGAGGTAGTTGAAGTAATATGTAGATGTGGGTAGAGTTAAACTAGACATATCAGGGGGTTTTTGCATGGGCTGCATCTCAATTAACTGCATCCGCCTGTGTCGGCCTTCAGCATCTGCGGTTGAAGGTGGCCGAGCTACAGCAGTGTTTGACGTCCCGAAAATCGGTCTTCTCATGAAAATGTAAAGGTGAGACTCTCATGAACACCATGGTGTTCTCCGTTTTGCTCTACGACCCCCACAAGTGTCACTGGACTCGTCTGAATCTAACCCATACAAACAAATGGTATTATGGAGGTAGTTTTGTGCCAACAAATATAAGGGGTTAAAATGTGTCTAAAAAAAATATTTATTGATCTGTCTTAGATCTCCCAGCTATAGGACAGACACTTCCAAAACGTATTCCTTATGATTTACTTGTTGACTGTCTTTTTTGCGATATACGGTATAAATGTGTTATTCAATGCGTTTCTATTGGCTATAGTAGTAAAGGCCAATCATTTTATCTGTTTTTAACCCTAAAGGGGTCATAAAATTCAAAATGAAATAGATAAATGATCCATGGTATGACCATCTTAGAACAATTCCATGTGCCCAACGGCTTAGACTTTTAGAGGTTAAGAAATAAATGACTATCGCCCTGTAGCACACATCTGTAATCATGAAGTGCTTTGAAAGGCTAGTTATGGCTCACATCAACTCCATCATCCCAGACACCCTAGACCAACTCCAATTTGCATACCGCCCCAACAGATCCATAGAAGACGCAATCTCAATTCCACTCCACACTCCCCTCACCCACCTAGATAAGAGGAATACCTATGTGAGAATACTGTTCACTGACTACAGCTCAGTGTTCAACACCATTGTCCCCTCCAAGCTCGTCACCAAGCTTAGGACCCTGGGACTGAACACTTCCCTCTGCCACTGGATCGTGGGCTCCTGACGTGCCGACCTGTCACGACTTCCTCTGAAGCTGCCACCTCTCCTTGTTTGGGCAGGCTTCGGCGTTCGTCGTCACCGGCCTTCTAGCCACTTCCGCTCCTCATCTCATCATTCCATTTGTTTTGTCTTGTTTATTACACACACCTGGTTCATATCCCCTCATCAGTACCTGTATAAGTGTTCCCTCTGCCCCCTTGTGTGTGATTGTTTATTGTGGAGGATAGCTAAGCTCGGTGGAGCTCAGTGTATTTTGTATCGCCAGGATATTTCCCTGTGTGCCTTGTGTTTTCCAGTGCGCCTGTTTTGCGCACTAGAGTGTTTGATGCATATCTGTGTAACTCTGTATTTGCGGAACAAAGCCTGTTATTCTGTGACCAACCCTCCTGCGCCTGACTCCTTCGACCTCACCTCATCACAGAATCACACACCAGACGTGGAGTCAGCAGGAGAGGAGCACATGCCTGGAGTCGTAGCACGGGTCCGGGAGCATTCGACGATGCTTGCCAGCTTGGGAGAAGCGATAGATCAGGATCTCCAGGTCGTCCAACGTCTGGAGAGGAGAGGACCCGATCTTTCGGGACCAGCTGAGCGACCGGATCCTGCAACCCACACCCCAGCACCCAGAGGGATCCATATATCCCGACCGCGGGATTTCGACAGGACAGCTGCCCTCTGCCAGGGATTCCTCATACAACTGGAGTTATATTATTCGAACATCAGCCCAGCTCCATCGGAGCGGAAGAAGGTGTCCGCCCTCGTCTCCTGCCTTTCGGGGAAAGCCCTGGAGTGGGCCAACACGGTCTGGAGTGAAGGGGGAGCCGCGTTGGGACGTCTTCGATCGCTCGCCTCTTTCGGGACGTCTTCGATCGCCCGCCCGAAGGTAGCGAGGCGGGCGAGTGGATGGTCCACCTGAGAAAGAGGACCGCGCAGGACTTCGCCCTGGAGTATCGGACTCTAGCGGCTGGGTCCGGGAGGAACAAGCGGGCCCTCATCGACCACTTCCGGTGCCACCTGCGAGAGGACGTCCGAAGGGAGCTAGCCAGCCGGGACACCATGTTGTCCTCCAATCAACTGGTGGACATGACCATCCGGTTGGACAACCTGCTGGCTGCTCGAGGACGTCCTGGAAGGGGTCTGCACGTTCCACCCTCCCAACCCGGATCAAGAGATGATGGAGCTGGGTGGAGCGGCGATCCGGGAGAGCGGAGGACGAAGGGCCCTGCCTTCCTGACTATAATACCGGGGCTGTAGGTTATACTTCATGCTCTTCAGCGAGCCCGGGGCTGTAGGTTATACTTCATGCTCTTCAGCGAGCCCGGGGCTGTAGGTTATACTTCATGCTCTTCAGCGAGCCCGGGGCTGTAGGTTATACTTCATGCTCTTCAGCGAGCCCGGGGCTGTAGGTTATACTTCATGCTCTTCAGCGAGCCCAAATCATAGCATCAACCTCAGGATGAACCACAGCAACCTGAGGCTCAAACTTACAGAAAACCCACGGTAAACTGGAAACTGTGAACTTGCGTGATGCCACGGCAGCCCAATGCTCAAACCCACATCGAACTGTGGTAACCATGTTAAATGTGCACTCTGCTTGCTGCAGCACATCAAGGCAGACCAAGGCTCAAACCCACATCGAACTGTGGTAACCATGGTAAATGTGCACTCTGCTTGCTGCAGCACATCAAGGCAGACCAAGGCTCAAACCCACAGCGAACTGTGGTAACCATGGCATATCTGTGTGACATAACCACCAATATCAAATGGGACATAACCCACTACGTCAAATATGACAGAAACCTGTGCTTTATAAAGGGTGGCATGAGCACTGCTTAATTGAGGCTTCACAAAGCATTTATAACCCTGCCATGCATCTTGGTAGAGCATTGCAAGGATATTGGGTTCGATTCCCAGGACCACCCATACGTAAAAATGTATTCACACATGATTGTAAGTCGTTTTGGATAAAAGTGTCTGCTAAATGTTATATATTATATATTATCTGTTATCTGTTAGAGATTTTTACATTTGATAGGGAAGCTGAGAGGTCAAATATACTGTATTAAGTTTACACCTTCACTATTACAACGGCACGTTTTGTCCAGGAAGTTGTCTAGAAGGGATTGAATTTGTTGTTGCCTAATTGTTTTTTGTTAGGTTTCGACAACTACTTTCCTTCCATCTATAGCATTTCTTCATATTATTCAGTTCCTTTGGCTTTGATGCCTCCTGATTGAGTATTTCTCTGTTCAAGTAGACTGTGATTTTGCTGTGATCTGATAGGGGTGTCAGTGGGCTGACTGTGAACGCTCTGAGAGACTCTGGGTTGAGGTCAGTGATAAAGTAGTCTACAGTACTACTGCCAAGAGATGAGCTGTAGGTGTACCTACCATAGGAGTCCCCTCGAAGCCTACCATTGACTATGTACATACCCAGCGTGTGACAGAGCTGCAGGAGTTGTGACCCGTTTCTGTTGGTTATGTTGTCGTAATTGTGCCTAGGGGGGCATATGGGGGAGGGAATGCTGTCACCTCCAGGTAGGTGTTTGTCCCCCTGTGTGCTGAGGGTGTCAGGTTCTTGTCCAGTTCTGGCATTTAGGTCACCACTGACTAGTACATGTACCTGGGTCTGGAAATGATTGATTTCCCCCTCTAGGATGGAGAAGCTGTCTTCATTAAAGTATGGGGATTCTAGTAGGGGGATATAGGTAGCACACAGGAGGACATTTTTCTCTGTTGAGATAATTTCCTTTTGATTTTCTAGCCAAATGTAAATTGTCCTGTTTTGATTAATTTAATAGAGTGAGTTAGGTCTGCTCTATACCAAATTAGCATACCCCCTGAGTCCCTTCCCTGTTTCACACCTGCTAGTTTGGTGGATGGGACTACCAGCTCTCTGTAACCTAGAGGGCAACCAGTGGGTCAATCTCCTCTATACCATGTTTCTTGTAGGATGACAATGTCTGTATTTCTGATTTCTTTGGTGAAGTCCAGGTTCCTGCTCTTTAGGCCAAAGGCAGATGACCTCAGGCCTTGGATATTCCAGGATGAAATAGTGAAGGCTTTGTGTTCCATAAAGTGTCTAATGTTGTTGGTCGTGTGGTTTGGCCTCAGGCCAGTAATTGTGAGCAGAGCCTGCTGAGCATCTGGTACATGCCATTGGCTTAGGCTAGTGTAAAATTGGGGGTTGGGCCTGTTTGCCTGCTCACGGCCTGGGCGTATGTGTGACTTTCATGTTGAGGCCCTCTTTGTGGGAGTGGGGAGCATGGGGTGGGTAGGAGGGGCATAGGTCTGATCTGAGGGGGCCTAAATGGGGTGTGGGCATGGTTGACTTGGGGGGGTGTTAATTGGTGGGGGTGGGGGTGGGGTTGTGGATGTAGGTCCTCTCGGCAGGGGTCCTCTATGTGTAGGTCTGGGGGGGGGGGGTCCCGCAGGTCTGGGAGAGTGTCTCGCTGGTCTGGCCGGGGTGTCTGTTGATCTGTTGCTCCTGTGTGTGGTGTTGGGTCTACGGTTGAGGGCAATATCCTTTAGGGTCCGGGCGAAGGTGGGCACTGCTGCCTTGCATAGGTGGACCTGGTCGTAAAGGCTGTTCAAGTCTAGGGTGGAGTGGTGGGCCAGGTAGACATTTGGTTTTGAGGCACAGTTACGAGAAATACTTGCGTTTACCTGCTGTATGGTAGCAGGGTGGAAGTATTTTCGTGGTAGCAGGGTTGAGATAACCACTTGTGCTATCTCTCTCTCTCTCTCTCTCTCTCTCTCTCTCGCTCTCTCTCTACCGCACCTTCTGTCTCGACCTCTGAATGCTTGGCTATGAAAAGCCAACTGACATTTATCCCTGAGGTACTGACTTGTTGCACCCTCTACATTGACATTTTACATTTTAGTCATTTAGCAGACGCTCTTATCCAGAGCGACTTACAGTTAGTGAGTGAATACATATTTTAATTTTAATTTTTTATTATTATTATTTTTATTTTTTTTTATACTGGCCCCCCATGGGAAACGAACCCACAACCCTGGCGTTGCAAACGCCATGCTCTACCAACAGAGCTACATCCCTGCCGGCCATTCCCTCCCCTACCCTGGACGACGCTGGGACAATTGTGCGCCGCCCCATGACTCTACAACCACTGTGTTTATTATTATACCCTGCTGGTCATCTATGAACGTTTGAACATCTTGAAGAACAATCTGGAAGTAATGTCCATGTACTGTTATAATCTCCACCCGGCACAGCCAGCAGAGGACTGGCCACCCCTCAGAGCCTGGTTCCTCTCTAGGTTTCTTCCTAGGTTCCTGCCTTTCTAGGTAGTTTTTCCTAGCCACCGTGCTTCTACATCTGCATTGCTTGCTGTTTGGGGTTTTAGGCTGGGTTTCTGTATAGCACTTTGTGACATCTGCTGATGTAAAAAGGGCTTTATAAATACATTTTATTTGATCTTAACACTGGTCATCCTACCCAAGCAAGGAAGCACTGGCTACACAAGCAGAGCAGAAAGCAGTTTTAGCACAAAAACCGATACCAAGACCCAAAACTCACAACATCTTGTAGGTAGCCTAATCCCTTCGTGTGCTTGAAAAGTTGTTAATTGCGTGACACGTTGTTTCTTCAGGAAGGGCGAAGGGCTGAAGGGCGAAGGGCGAAGGGCTGAAGGGCGAAGGGCTGAAGGGCGAAAAATTTAGGAAATGGATTGAAGCCCCGGTATTATAACCAGGAAGGTGGGGGTCTGAGGGCGGGCTCGGCATCCATTGGCCCATTTGGCGCGATTTCAGTTTGCTTCAGGTGAATAGGACTGTTCATTGACTCCCCCCCAACCCTCCCCCCCTTGCAATACAGCTACCAATGTCATACTGCTGCAGGTCCTATCTAAGCTTCTCACCCGGTCAGCCCCCCTACTGGGAGAATAGATCTGCCCCCTACTAATTTTATTTAAAAGAAAATGTTTTTTTTTAAACGTGGGGGTAGATTAGCTTTAATATTGCAGATAGATATTGCAGATAGGGAGCATAGGTGTAAACAAACAAAAAAGGAACCCCCTCTTTCTGGCTGAACCAGTAACACGCCCTTCTGAGCTAAATATGACTTTAAGATCTAGGCCTCATGAGAACAGAACTGCTACTCCTGTACTTATATTAGACAAATAACTAAGGAAGTACTGCCCCTCCCACTCCATACCCCACGCTACCTCATTACCACTATCACGGTGGGTCTCCTGTAAGAACACCACATTTAAAAATGGATGCTTACTAAACTCATACACTACAGCACTTCTATTGCTGTCTCTTCCCCCACTCTTAAAGGAAAGCAGAGGTAACAGAGAAATCACCCTGTGATCAGACTCATCATGATC